>NW_027129055.1:89336-121259 GCF_037325665.1 Littorina saxatilis
TTTTTTTTTCGAAATCAATTTAAAAACACTTTCATCTTATTCCTTGTTGGTTCCTGATTCCAAAAACATATAGATATAATATGTTTGGATTAAAAACACGCTCAGAAAGTTAAAACGAAGAGAGGTACAGAAAAGCGTGCTATCCTTCTCAGCGCAACGAATACCCCGCTCTTCTTGTCAATTCCACGGGCACTGCCTTTGCCACGGGCGGTGGAGTGACGATGCTACGAGTATACGGTCTTGCTGCGTTGCGTTGCGTTCAGTTTCATTCTGTGAGTTCGACAGCTACTTGACTAAATATTGTATTTTCGCTTTACGCGACTTGTTTAATAGTGTGGTTACGTTCTCTACGAACAAAGCATCACGACAAATACGACAATTCAAGCTCAATGTCTGTGAAAGTAGTGTAATTATCTTCTCTACGAACAAAGCATCACGACAAATACGATCATTAAAGCACAATCTCTTAGACAGTAGTGTAATTACCTTTTCGAATAACTAGTTAAACTCTCCTGATGATGTTGCAGACACAGGACGATTTGACAAGGCCTGCATGTACTATAGAGCTGTTACGTTCTCTACGAACAATTCAAGTATCACGAAAAATACGACAATTCAAGCTCATTGTTTGTGACAGTGGCGTAATTATCTTTTCTGATAGCTAGCTAAACTCACTGAATGATGTTGCAGACACTAGACGATTTGACTAGGCCTTCATGTACAATTTTGGAGGTGCTACGTTCTCTGTGAACATAACGCTACGAAGAATGCAAAAGATCAAGCCTTAAATCTGAACCAGTATATCAGCCATAGTCGGTGAAAGTTGCTGTTGAGACGAGAGAGAGAGAGAGAGAGAGAGAGAGAGAGAGAGAGAGAGAGAGAGAGAGAGAGAGGGGAAACAGACAGACAGACAGATAGACAGACAGACAGAGAAAGAGAGAGACACAAACAGACAAAGTGGCAGACAGACAGACAGACATGCCAACGGATAAACAGAGAAGAAGCAGCAGCAGAAGAAGAACAAGAAGAAGAACAAAGACAAGAAATATGATGATTATTTTGTGTCCCAAATTCGACAACTCTATTGAAAGTTACCAAACTGCAGACGGAGAGAACCACGCCGTTGTTGCTACTGAAGCAAAATAATCCGCACAACTCATTTTATATATATTCACGGGACGTGTAACTGCGTACATTAATACAGTGTTCTAGATGATCGAACGTGTAGCAAAGACCTGTACGTGTACGTGTAGATATTGCGTCACCCATGACTCTTTTTTTTCTCCAATGTTCCAAATACATACGTTGTTTTGCTCCCACCAAGACTGCAGATCTTGGCAAACGCTGTGACGTAAAAGCTAGATTTGATGACGTTACCCGTAAACGTTCCCGTACACGTCCTGGAAAGTGCTGATCTAGATCTTGCTATTGTGAACCATTAACAGACGTAGACTTTATTTGGAACACTAAACTTGAACGTTACCATTATTTGAACGAACGGGTAAACGAACACAAAAAGAATACCAGGACTAGAATCTCCCGTCTTCGAACTCGTACTTCGTTGTACGTGAGAAACGTAACGTTCACAATAATGAGACACATTCTCTCATTCTCACTCATTCTCACTCCAGTCGCCCCTCTCTACTACCCAAGCAGAAAAGCACGTCAGTAAGCATTATACAGACGCTAGAAGTGGAAGTTAAGTTCACGAAGAAAGATGTAGGAGGAATTTTCGGATCAAGGGAGAGGAAGGGGGGGGGGGAGGAGAAAGATGCAGAGTGAGAAGGAGGAGGAAGCGAGCATTGGGACGAGATTAAAGTGCTTTATCCTACATACGTGCGAGAGACACCCGTGAGACAATAATCGTTCAAATCACACGTGTGTATATTATCATGTAAATGAGGTCATGTCAAGCAAGTCTGGCAGGGACCTGTTTTTCCACTGCTTATGATTCCAAAGTCACCGAGACAAACTTCATTATACTATAGAAAAAAAATTGCGCTCGCTAATTACCCTCGATGAATCTTTTGAACTAACACGTCACGCCACACTTTCAGAGTGACGTTTCTTTGCTTTGACGTAATAGATTGCACGAGGCTTTAGAAGAGATCGAGGCCGGGTTCCAAAACAAGCGTCTTCAATTTAGCTGCCTCGACTGCAGGACATTTTCAGTAAAATACACGCAAGTACAGTATGTAGGATAAACAGAATACTACATGGCTTGCTGTGTCGTACCAGATTTACACTCGTTGCTTTTTCAAATAGAAAACAGCTCGCTTTCGCTCGCAGTTGAATATTTAAAAAGACAACTCGTGTAAATCTGGTACGACACAGCAAGCCATGTAGTATTCTCTATGTTCACACGACTTTTGTAGCTTCAAGAATTCGCGTTAAAGCTGGCCATGTCAATAGGTTTTGAACCACACAACAAATGGAAATGATATGTTGGCCATGTGAAAAGTGTACCCAATTTTCAACAGAATTCGTCTTCTTCTTCTGCTTTTGATGTCCATTGCCGTAACATTCTTAGCTCGGTGGCTGCCATGCAGTCCCCAGTCCTCTGAAGTTCGGCAGCGGGTCCCCAGAGTTTGGTGCCCAGAGTTTGGTGCCCAGAGTTTGGTGCCCAGTGCTGGCGTGCTATCTCCGGGTGTGGGCAAGACTGTAGAATGTGCTCAGGGGTTTGTTCCTCTGAGCCGCACTCACATTGGGCTGTGTCACTGAGTCCCAGTCTCCTGAGGTGTTTGTTCAGCCCACAGTGACCAGTACGCAGACGAAGGATGGTGGTCTGGCTCCTGGTCTGGCTCCTGGTCTGGCTCCTGGTCTGGCTCCTGGGCTGAGGTGCACAATAAAGTTATCAACCGGGTGGGGGTCAGCACGGGGTTGGATTGGTTGACATGGAGATTGTGATTTCAACCAATCAGACCCTGCGGTGTGTTCTCCCCCGTTTGGGTTTCACCCACTTTCGCTTCGTGCACACCAGCACTCCTGTCCAGCGTGTTGGTTCGGTCTTCCTGTGGGCTGTGGTTGTTGTTCTTCTTCATCTTCCGGTTGTTGTTCTTCTTTATCTCCCATTCACTTTTTATCTTCCGTTTTACAAGGGGTTTTCAGCTGTCCGCCGACTCTTTACCCCAGTATAGCACTGTAAATTGTCCAGCCATTTTTTGAGCGACTTATCCCGACGAGCCCCCTATGCAGGCCATGTTTAGCTGATTGTGTGAGCACTGTTCCGTTTCTTTGCTTTTCTTGTTCCTTGCCGTCCTGAACGGGAGGAGTCATCTGAAAATCGGCTAGCCAGTTAACATTTTCCAGACTACGACAACCTCAAAGCGATCTTGTACGGACAAAATCGTCCCAAAGTCTGCCGAAACTCGGTTGAAAATCCAAAATGTGACCCGCACATGAGCTTTCCGCATAAAATCGAGAATGGGAAAGGAACTGTTCGGGGCCAGGGGAAGGGGTAGGGTGGAGCGAGAGGGAGGAAGGGGGAGAGTGGGACCTGGATTGGAAGGGGATTAAGTTTTCCACAAGAAATCGATAGGCCGGCCTGTGTTTGAAATTGACAATTGTGTGCTCGCTTGAAATATGGACCTGCACGCACTGTATGTCGCAAGCGTTGGGCGACTGCCGCAAACGACATACGACGAGCAATTCCAGTCATTCTTTGAGTGTCGCATACGATATAAGAAAAGCAATTCCAGTAGTTCTTTGAGTGCCGCATATACAATACAAAAGGCAATTCCAGTAGTTCTTTGTTTGCCGCATACGACAGGCAATTCCAGGAGTTCTTGTCTGTGGTTCTACGTAGTCATAGGGTCTTGCAGTCTCGGTCCTGAATAGGTTTTGTCTGCGTTAGGAGGGCATAGTGGACATAGAGAGAGAGAGAGAGAGAGAGAGAGAGAGAGAGAGAGAGAGAGAGAGAGAGAGAGAGGGAGAGAGAGGGGGAGAGAAAGAGAGAGAGAAAGAGAGAAAGAGAGAGAGAGAGAGAGAAGAGAAGAGAGAGAGAGAGAGAGAGAGAGAGAGAGAGAGAGAGAGAGAGAGAGAGAGAGAGAGAGAGAGAGAGAGAGAGAGAAAGAACGCTTGCTTCATTCTGCCAATATCATAAAATAAAACGTGAGAGAGAGACAGAGAGAAAGAGAGAGAGAGGGGGGGCAGAGAGAGAGGGGGGAGAGAGAGAGGGGTGTGAGAGAGAGAGAGAGAGGGGCAGAGAGAGAGGGAGAGAGAGAGAGGGGGGAAAGAGAGAGAGAGGGGGAGAGAGAGAGGGGGAGAGAGAGAGGGGGAGAGAGAGGGAGAGAAACAGAGATAAATGAGAGAGAACGAGAGACAGACAGACAGAAAGGGAGTCAGAGAGAGATATGGACAGAGAAAGGGAGTACGAGGAGGGAGGGGGGGGGGGGGCAGAGAGGGGCAGGAAATGGAGAAGAGAGAGAAGGAAGAAGAAAACTAACGCGGATAATACAGCATACACACGCGGCGAGCAACCGTATTTCCCTGCTCTTCTTACAAGCAAATTAAACAGGATTTGTTGAAGAAACGATAACAGCAGGAAAAATAAAAGTCGTGTGTGGCTTTTGGGGCTTTTGGAGGGACGATTTCGAGTTTGAATCCGTTCTTGCAGTTGCACATGCTCCAATGTGTGTAACATACAATCTTGCTCACGTTTGCTTTAGTAGTGGCAAAGAAGGAAAGCGTGTGACATATATGTCACACGCTTTCCTTCTTTGCCACTACTAAAGCAAACGTGTGCAAGATTGTATGTTACGCGCTTTGGAGCATGTGCAAGAACGGATTCAAACTCGAAATCGTCCCCCAAAAAACCCCAAAATGCACACACGACTTTTATTTCTCCTGCTGTTATCGTTTCTTCTCTTTACAAATTCTCCAACGCTCAGAATACTGAAAACGGCATCCCAGACGACAGTACTGTTTCCATACGCGAGTTTAGCTGCCCTTGGAAAGTGGCTCGCTCAGGAGGCCTGTTAGTCTGACACTATAAGGACAGAGTTGTGAACATAGATGACAAAGATCCCGGAAAGAACAAACATTTCGCGGATGCAGACACAGAAAGACGTCATGAAGATTGCGATGCTTCAAAAGATACAGACTGTGACGATGACTGTGACGTCATTCACATATACCGAGACGTCATTCATAGTTGTTCGTTCACTTTCGTCAAAAAGTAGATCTCTCCACAATGGCTGCTCCTGTGTTTAGGTTTATCAAGCGTGAGTACGCAAAACGTGTTTGTTCTCTCCTCTGTTGAAGCTGTGAGACATAATCGCCATTACGAGCTAGTCGTGTGACAGAGAGTGTTCTTGCACACTCGACTGCTGCTGTTTCACTCCGGCTAAAGCCGTCGTGAAACATCTACAGTCTCGTGTGCAAGAAAACTCTCTGTCACACGACTAGCTCGTAATAGCGGGTAATGTTTGCTTGTTGTGTTACATAGAGAATAACATCGTAAGTGTTTTATGTTTGCTTGTTGTGTTACATAGAGAATAACGTCGTAAGAGTTATGTGGATGTGTAAAAAAGATAATAAAATCGTAAGAGTTGAAAAAAAATAAAAATAAAAAAATAAAAAAAAAATAAACAGGATTTGTCCCTCTATCGAAATGACAGAGGTTGAAGAGAAAGAGTTAGATATATATATAGAGAGAGAGGGAAAGAAAGAGTTAGATATATAGAGAGAGAGGGAAAGAAAGAGATAGATATATAGAGAGAGAGGGAAAGAAAGAGATAGATATATAGAGAGAGAGGGAAAGAAAGAGTTAGATATAGAGAGAGAGAGAGGGAAAGAAAGAGTTAGATATAGAGAGAGAGAGGGAAAGAAAGTGTTAGATATATAGAGAGAGAGGGAAAGAAAGAGTTAGATATAGAGAGAGAGAGGGAAAGAAAGAGTTAGATATATAGAGAGAGAGGGAAAGAAAGTGTTAGATATATAGAGAGAGAGGGAAAGAAAGAGTTAGATATATAGAGAGAGAGGGAAAGAAAGAGTTAGATATAGAGAGAGAGGGAAAGAAAGAGTTAGATATATAGAGAGAGAGGGAAAGATAGTGTTAGATATAGAGAGAGAGAGAGGGAAAGAAAGAGTTAGATATAGAGAGAGAGAGGGAAAGAAAGAGTTAGATATAGAGAGAGAGAGGGAAAGAAAGAGTTAGATATAGAGAGAGAGAGGGAAAGAAAGAGTTAGATATAGAGAGAGAGGGAAAGAAAGAGTTAGATATAGAGAGAGAGAGGGAAAGAAAGAGTTAGATATAGAGAGAGAGAGGGAAAGAAAGAGTTAGATATAGAGAGAGAGAGGGAAAGAAAGAGTTAGATATAGAGAGAGAGAGGGAAAGAAAGAGTTAGAGAGAGAGAGAGAGAGGGAAAGAAAGAGTTAGATATAGAGAGAGAGAGGGAAAGAAAGAGTTAGATATAGAGAGAGAGGGAAAGAAAGAGTTAGATATAGAGAGAGAGAGAGAAAGATAGTGTTAGATATAGAGAGAGAGAGGGAAAGAAAGAGTTAGATATATAGAGAGAGAGGGAAAGAAAGAGTTAGATATAGAGAGAGAGAGGGAAAGAAAGAGTTAGATATAGAGAGAGAGAGGGAAAGAAAGAGTTAGATATATAGAGAGAGAGGGAAAGAAAGAGTTAGATATATAGAGAGAGAGGGAAAGAAAGAGAGAGAAGCAGGTAAAATGAGAATCAAAACCGTGTCTCATCCGCAGAACTAGACACAGACCTAAAGAATGAAGCCTTTATTTATTTTTATTTTTTTATTCATTTTTTAGCATTGGCACTCGATCATTAAAACAAACTCCGCCAAAGCAAACGCGGGTTCGTTCAGAATTTGCCGTCAGGGCCGTAATCCTTGATGGGGAAAAAGACAAGGAAAATACCCTGTGGTAGCCTCTAAATAACCTTGATGGTTTACTGAACACGTGACACTTGAGCAGCTCGTTTTCTGCTGCGATTTTAGATCCTTTTCTTTCACCTTCGCCGGTGATGAACTTTTAAGCTTTTCATATTTGGGAAGTGTAGGCATGTTGTTGTTAGATTGTGCGTTAATTTTACTTGTTTTATATATATAAAACTATGAATATAATTATGTTACAGGCATTAGGTGAAAGCAGGCATTACGTGTAAAGCCTGAATATCGTTTGATAGAATCGGTCGAACAATGTCAGTTACTATATTCACACCATGCCATTTTGTCAACACTTTGTCCTTAAAAAATGTTCTCACGGTCATCCAAGAGGTAATGGATAACTGTTCAGTGCAATAGGCTTTTTATGTTGTGTGTATTGCCTGAATTGCTTCAGGCAATAAGCGTAATTTTGAGAGTCAAATTGCAGGCATTACGTATAATGCCTGGTATTTTTAGGCATTACGTGTAATGCCTAGTGGTCACAGGCATTACACGTAATGCCTGAACATTTCAGGCATTATGCGTATTGCCTGGTTTCACTTAATGCCTGTAACATATACACGTTGATGCTGATTTGCTCTTTCTGTCCACATTACAAGAGACTATTTGGGACATGAAGTGTTAATATGCTTAAATACTTTGATTAACTCTGAATGTTTATGTGTGAGTGGAAAAATGCCCTGGGTGCATGTGAGAATGTAGACGGATCTGATATGTTTTTGCATCATTCATTAACAAGGTACGTAAAGAAGGTTTTAAATCATCGCTTTCTGAGTTGACGTTTCGGAACAGGTAAGAGATTTGGAAGCGCCCTCGGTTATGAAATTGATTTAGTGCGAGATTTTTGTTGTTGGTTTTTTTTTGTTTTTTTTTTTGGTATATCATCAAATCAGATCCTCAAAAACATATTAAATCTCATGCTAATATAGCGGGGTTTATTTTTTCATCAAAGTTAAATTTTCCGTCTGCTAAGCGTATTAAGCGATTGCTGATGAAACACCCAACGTTTTTGGAAAAAGATTTATGATTGCAATTTACTTAGAAGAGGGTGAAAAAGAAAAACATATTCGGCGTAGGCTTCTAGATCCTGCTGGTTTTTGTTAGTGGCTGTGCTCTTACAAACAAAAAAAACACACACGCACGCACGCACGCACGCACGCACGCAAGCGCACACACGCACGCACGCAAGCGCACACACGCACACACACACACACACACACACACACACACATACACACACCTTCGGTGAGGGCTTGGTGCAAAAATGGCCAGAAATGTAATTATTGTACCCCCATTCTCTCTCTCTCTCTCTCTCTCTCTCTCTCTCTCTCTCTCTCTCTCTCTCTCTCTCTCCCTCCCTCCACCCATTGCACACCGGTTGGACCGTATATAAGGTAACGTCAAATTATGCTTGTGCAACGTATGTGGGAGTATCACTTATACCCTCAGGATATCTCTTATCCTGTTGCGTAGCGTCACAAGCAGAGAACAGTATACCGAAATGGGAAGGGTAAAAAATGGATCGGGAATTTACAGGACGTCCGCTGTGCTCTCAATCTTCAGTAGTTATTAAGTCCCTCTTAGTTTATCCGAGTTGAGTCTGTCTAGATAATGCCATTTTCTCCACCCCTTCTTTTGTACTTTTTTTTTTTTTTTTTTTTTGACTGTGCTTGAAATGAAAGTTATTCGTTAGATCGTTTCTACTTTTTTGTAACTTGAAACATGGCGGACATCGGATGAACTGTCACGAGTGGGGCGGTTTCGCCCTGCGAAAAGAAGCTACGTGCCGGTTGTATCGGACTACAAGTAGGGTCGGCAGGCCCAAAACACGCAGAATAAACCTAGATTCCTCTTCTGGTTCCTCGCGTTGCGAGTCGTCATGGGTTCGCTCCTCAGCCGATTCAACCCAGCAAGGACTCCAAGTAGGTCAAGGAGACAGTGACGGCGACTGCATGGGCAAAATCCCACAGTAGATCATTAGATGAAAGGACGTTATACCCATTCCGTAAAACTCCAAAGGTATGTAAATGACTTAGGACATAAATCGGAGGGTTAGATTTCGGAGCAATGAATTTACAACGCTAAAGTTCAAAACTTCTACACCATGACCATACAAATTACTTTTTTTTTTCATTCAATTTCAAACTCAAAGATTCCATTTTGTTCT
This sequence comes from Littorina saxatilis, assembly GCF_037325665.1. NCBI lineage: Eukaryota > Metazoa > Mollusca > Gastropoda > Littorinimorpha > Littorinidae > Littorina > Littorina saxatilis. The sequence goes on from NW_027129055.1 coordinate 98,410, forward strand.
GTCTGTGTTTGAACTGCATTTCGACTCTCACTGCATCATGATATTGATAATGACGCAGAGCAATCAACACCTACTGAGCTAAGTTCCTTTTTATGTCTGTTGGCTAGTACAACAGTACAACTTGAACTACAAGTACAAGGGCCATGAGGTTGACATAATTTGTGGTTGGTTAATTTTGTTTGTTTGTGATGTTGCCACATAAGGCTTTGGCAGTTTTTAGTCCCATGACTCATTGAATGTTTTAAAGATCTACATATTTATGTATTATATGTCTACACACCAATGTCTCATGCACTGAGGAATTCCTGTTATGATGATGTATTGGTAACAATTCTGCAGATTGCTCCAATTGTAATACTCACTAAGGCCAAAAAAAATAATAGGTGTGGTTACGGTAACATAGCCCAAAAAAATAGGGTAGGAAGGTAGGCAATCACTTTTTTTTTTTAAACTTTTTTTTCTAATGTGTACAAATTAAACCTACTTGACAGAGAAATAAGTGTGCGACTCGGGCGCTTTCGCTTTCATTGTGTTGTCTGCACTCGTTTACTTGTTTTTTGTGTGTATTTTTTTGACAAATGTAATAAAAAGTTATAGGGTCGGCCCCAAAAAATAGGGTAGGTCGGGTTACCGTAACCACACCTATTTTTTTTTAGGCCTAATACAGGTAATGGTATGATCATACTGACATGTAGTAGTTCACTACTGCTGACTCAATCAGTCAATGAAATTAAGCCATGAAACTACAGTGTTGCAACTGGATTTGTTACACATATTTGTTATGCGGTGTCTGCATGAGGAGAGCTAGGTACAACCTCTGTCCCCTCTGTTAAAATAGCAAAATCTAGATCGGCACTTTTCAGGGTGAGTACGGGTAAGGTCATCAAATCTAGTTTTTATGCCACATGTTTGCCAAGATCTGCAGTCTTGGTTGGAGCAAAACAACGTTTGATTTGGAACAAAAAGGACTGGGTGGTCGGGTGGTAACGCACTTGCGAGAGGTTGCGATTTCGACCCTGGGTCAGGGCGTTAGCAATTTGCTCCCCCCTTTCCTAGTAATACCTAGGTGGTGGGTTCAAGTGCTAGTCTTTCGGATGAGAAGAAAAACCGAGGTCCCTTCGTGTACACTACATTGGGGTGTGCACGTTAAAGATCCCACGATTGACAAAAGGGTCTTTCCTGGCAAAATTGTATAGGCAAAGATAAAAATGTCCACCCAAAATACCCGTGTGACTTGGAATAATAGGCCGTGAAAAGTAGGATATGCGCCGAAATGGCTGCGATCTGCTGGTCGATGTGAATGCGTGATGTATTGTGTAAAAAAATTCCATCTCACACGGCATAAATAAATTCCTGCGCCTTGAGTCCGAGTCTGGAGATACGCGCGCGATATAAGACTTCATATAACATCCTGACTGCTTGCTGTGCAGAGGAAGTGTTCTTTTTAAGAAATGCATTCAAATAAAACAAATGGAGAAATGCCCACTGAACAGAAACAGCCAGGCTCCTAATGTGTGGTATGAATCCAAGTTGAGAGAGATCAGCTGAGCTAGGATTTTACATGGAACAAGATCATCCCTCCACTTGCATACATACCAGAAATGAACATACAGTGTGCTTGATGTGGTGATCAAGTGACATTTTGCTATGAATTTGTTTAAGCAACTAGTAGCTTCTTCAGCGTTAATTCATTAAACAATTACTCTTATTCTTAGCACATAGAACACCTTGCTAAGTTAAGTTATGCGTGTGTTTGTTATTGCAATGTAAGACCTCATGACATAGATAATTATAACAAAATAACACATGATGAGATTCTAAATATGTTTTGTTTACTTGCAGGTCTCAGTTATTACCAAGCCCTGCCTCATTCTTCCCGCAACAGTGACATGGTGCTGTCATAGAACACAAGTAAGGCTTTTGATCATTTCCAAAATACACTAGCAATAGATTGTGAGTGCAACTGGTAATGAGAATATTTTACCACAAAAGGCTAAAGTACAAATAACAGATTTATGATGTTGGAAAAAGAAGTCCGCCAGAGCAAGTGATTAGTGTACCAGTTAGCTAGGGTGGATATATTATATAATTACAATTTACAGTCAGCATAAAATGTTGAGGCCAGTCTTGAATTGTTCTCGCCCTGTGAATTCACCGGCAAATCAGATGGCATGAAGAAATCAATGGTATTTTATGCTCTGCATTGAATGAACCATCTCCAGTCATTCTGAGTGACACACCTCTTTACAAAAAAACATGCCAGTAATTAAATCCAGGCTACATGGGGATGGAAAATGACCCTGGCAATTTCAACCTCTGCTTGTGCCTTTGTGTAGCAGGATTGGATATGGATCTTCAAAAGCCTTAGTTCATTTGTTTGTATCATGTATCATGTATGACGTTATAAGTTAATACTATTAGTCAATTTCAAATAGCAGAGTTATTTTCAGAGCTTTCTAACTTCAAACCCTGTCTGCCCCGTGGAATCTAATGTAATTTAAAGGGTATTTTGATTTTGACTCAGTTTCTTTCTTGCAAGTTCATTCTTTTCTCATTCTAGGTACTAAACCACTACTGATGACTGCCTGCATCAGGGTTATAATTTATGAAGAAGTCAAAATGCACATATTATATAACAGTTTACAATTTAAAGGCCCACTTGCTTTGTCACTATAGTGTGGGTCACTGTCTCCCATCTTGGCCACATACCAAAAAATAAAATATATATTCAGTGACTGCTTGCTGTGGTGAGTTAACTCAAAATATGGGATATTTTCACGAACATTCAAGCTGATCTATGTTGGTATGCGTCCAAGTAGAGGGATGATCTTATCCCAAGTAAAAGCCTGACAAGATCTGAGACTGTGATTGTGTTTTTACATAGTAAAGTAAGCCTTTAACGAGAAAGTATGTCTATTGCACTGGGTGTTTTATTATTATTATATATATTTTTCTTCCAGGTAGTCTCTCTTTAAACTGACTTTCTACACCATGGTGTCTCTGGCAGTGTTATATTGGCAGAAGACAGTTGGAACTGGATATCCTCATTTAGATGGTAGGCATGTTTTCGGCTTTTGTGTTGCTTTGGTGTATGTGTGTATGGTGTGTGTGTGTGTCTGTGTTAAGGCCATGTCAGACTCACAACACAAAACAGTGTTTCCTTTCAAAACAAACACAAAACAGCGTGTTTCCCATGTGACATCCCCCAAAACGCGTTTCAGAAAACACTGTTTCGTGTTTTTGCATCGTGTTTTGGGTTTTAGAGCATGCTCTAAAATCTAAAAACACGTTTTGGTAGTCAGCCAATGAACGCGGAAGATCAACTCAAGTGACTCGGTTTCCGGCACCACGGAGATAGAAAAAAATGGCAGACTCAGATGTGGTACCGATTCAGGGTAGTATCGGACCCATGAATCCTAACTAGAGTCTATGGATCCTGTCACGATTGAAGAGAGGCAATAATATCAGTGGGCGCTGCCAGCCGTGTTGTTTACAAACCCAAACACAGCGCGGTAGCTGAACGGGTCAAGCTGACACTGACCGTATCAGTGGACACTGACCGTATCAGTGGACACTGACCGTATCAGTGGGCACTGACCGTATCAGTGGGCACTGCCAGCCGTGTTGTTTACAAACTCAAACACAGGGCGATAGCTGGACGGGTTAAGCTGACACTGACCGATATTTCTGTGAAAACACGCACCGCGCTTCATCTGTGTGTTTCGCAAGTGACATCCCCTCTTTAAAAACATGTGTTTCCCCGACGTTTTGAGATGGTGTTTTTGTCGAAAACAGGGTTTTGTGTTGTGCGTCTGTCTCCGCCTTTAGACACATACCAGAAATAAACACACTGTTTGCATGCTGTGGTGAAGTGACATTTTGTGATTTGTTTTTTTAATGAACTAGTACAGGTAGCTTTTACAGCATTTATTCATAACACAATCGCACTTTTTGGGGTATGTGAACAAGTTAAGAGATCAGGGTTCGACACTAGCGGGGGCGGGGGGCGGAACGCCCCAGAGTTTTGTGTTCCGCCCCAAACATTGCCGAAGCTTGGGGCCCACTCCGCCCCAGGATAAATTCCAACAATGACAAACCGAAAATTCTAATGCCAGCAGAGCCAATCACTAAAAATCGCCAGTCAAAGTCGTCACTGAAATTTGCGTTACGATCAATGCCGCAGTCAAGAAAAAAACACATTCAAATCGTCGAAGGACAATGTCGTAAGGGAAATAACTCCCAGATTGCGCTCTTTAGCGTGAGAGATAAGTATCGCCTTCAAATGCCAAACGCAAAATGTGGCGACACATCCCTGGTGTAAAAAGACATGGTCAAATGAAGATGAAGAACAGGGTGGAGAGAAACGAAAAAAGGAGACCGATGCAGCCAAAAGCGCGAAGCGCTGTCGTAATTTCAATGTCAAATGGTTGAAAGAATTTCCCTGGCTTCAGTACGATGAAGAAAAACAGACAATGCATTGCCGCACGTGAATACTGAGAGTGGGCCCCAGATTTTTTTTTTCCGCCCCAGCAATTTCCATCTCTGGGGCCAGTGTGGCCCCAGGCCAAATAAGTTAGTGTCGACCCCTGGAGATCATGTCTTATCCCATTTTAAAGCCCTACCAGATCTGAGACGGTGAGCCAAATTGTTTTCATGAGAAGGAATGTGCCTTTTAGTGAAATCTATGTACTTTACAAAACATATTTTAAGAAATGAAATGTGTTACAAGTAACAGCCATAGGAGTGATAGCCTGTAGGTGGAATAATAATCTTCAATTGCCTATAAATGATTATCTGGTTAAGAATGACCTCTTCAAGAAAATTAATGCAAAGCATTTTGATGTTTGTGACGATTAGTTACTCTTTATCACGTTTGTTCGCTGATTTTGCTGTCAGTGTCAGTGTTGGGCAGGTGTGCGTCCATGATGTCATTGCTATTGAAAACTAATCTGTACTGTAAAGTAAATGTACCCATACATGGCAGTTGTCTGGTCAAACCGGGGGCCAGCCATGACTGGGACTGATGTATCCTCAGGCACTCGACACCAGGTGGGCGGGGCCAGTGGTTGGGGTGTGATTCCCTGCCTTACACCACCACAAAGTGTTGTATCAGTAGACAAGACTGAGCAGAACTTCTGCCCCTCCCCCCCCCCCCCCACCCCCCTCACCAATTGACCACTCAGTGCCATGTGCCTGTGGCTGTATCATAAACACTTTGTGACAATAGTTGTTACCTCCTTAGAACATATCTTGTGATGCTCCTCGGTGTTTGATGTATGCTAACTGGTGTACTTATGACATAGTGTTCATATGAAAGTTTTATGTGTTGCAGCTCATCCAGATCACAGGTACACAAAGGAGCTGGTTCCAGTGAAAACATAGGCACATGGAACTGCTTATGGACTACTTTAGAAAGTGTGCGGTTACAACCAAGACTCTCCAGTTAGGAAGGTCTGCGGAAGGGTGCTTGTTCTGTTTCCTCGGACAGGCTTTTCAAGACTAGGTAGGTTGAACCACATGATTGGGCTTTAATTATGAATGCACTTCAAAGTTCACTTATTTCATTATCTGGTACAAGTTCTCTTGCATGTGGGTGTAAGGCTGAAGAAGAACCTCTGACAAGTCAATTTTCAAGCAACTGAGCATGAACCCAGGTAAAAAAAAACCACAGAGCTCTCTTTCTCTCTCTTTCTATTGGTCTGTTATTCATAGAATGACACTAACAGTGACACAAGTAAAAAATCTGTATCATTGTCTTGACCTCTAGAAATTTGGTAGAGAATAAGATGACTAATAGTATTATTTTGATTATTTTATGGTCATTACTGTGGACTCCCCCCCCCCCCCCCACACACACACACACACACACCACCCCACCCCTGCCCCTTTTAAGACACCCCAATCTAAGACTCCTTCCTATTAATGACCCTGTTTACGCAGACTTCTTGTTCATAACATCTGTAAATTCACTCCCATTTTAAGACTTGCTCCTTTTTAAGACCTGATTTTGCTTATTTTGGATTTCGAAAAAGAGAACAACAAATCCCCACTCTCTAGCCAGGCACATGATTTTTGTATGAACCAAGTTGAGGGATGGCATTTGTATAGGCCTGACCAGATCTGAGATGTTGAATCTATTGCTTACAAAGAAAGCATTGTGTCATTAAAGGCACACTACTTCTCTTCACCGTCTCAGTTCAGGCCAGGCTTTAACATAGGATAAGCTCATCCCTCAACTTGGTCACATATGAACAATCAACACACTGACTTCTTGCTGTAGTGATCGAGTCAGATTTGCCAAGGCGTGTACATGGAATAAGATCATAATTCTAAATGCTGAAGTAACATTCTGTTTCCTATGAAGCTAGGCTTGATTTTGGTATGAATCCAAGTTAAGGGATAGCATGTGTAAAAGCAGAATTGTTTACAGAGGCAGCTTTGTGTTATTAAAGGCATCTCAGATCACCTGCCAGGCTTTTTTTTTTTTTAATTTTTTTACATGGGGTAAGACTATCCCTCCACTCCGGCACATACCAGCAATAAACACAGTGGTTACTTGTGATGAAATAGTGGCAAGACAGATTATTTAAGCATCACATAACCTTCCTAAGTGAAGTCAAGTCGTGTGTGTGTGTGTGAGCATAGAATGTTGAGGACAGCCTTGAAATTTTCTGACTGTGTGAATTCAACAGAACTGCTGTAAATCTGGCGCAGTATAGTTTTTATTGTATGAAACTTCATTTCCAGTCAGGTGCTATGAAGAAATCATATCAGGTTATGCTTTGCAGTGAACCACCACCAGTATTTATTTATTTATTAAGGAGATTTCTATAGCGCATAACTAAAAGCACTATTTCTGAGTAACACGTCATCTTAATTAAAGCATGCCAGTATCGCCAGGCTCCTTTTGGGTGGTAAATGTGGATCTTCAAAAGCCTAAGTTAAAAAAACAAGATGTAAAAGTACATTTTGAATAGTAGGTTTTTTTCAGAGGGCAGATATCACAAGATATGATCGTTCAACTGCATGTATGCCTCATTACTAAAACAACAAGAAGAGCAAACGCTCAATCGAGTCACTTTCGCAGTTCTGAATATTATATGAGGCATCAGATGGACAGGAAGAAATTGCTATTCACAACACAATGAGTCACGTTCACATAAAATTTGAGCCCGGTCACTTTTATAGTTTCCGAGAAAAGCCCAACGTTAAGTTGTGTGTTGCCGAACAGAAAAGGCTAGTTATCTCCCTTGTTTTTCTGATAACGTTCGTAAAAGGCTACAGATGTAAATACTTTGATGTAAAGAATAATCCTACAAAGTTTCAATCACATCCGATGAACTTTGTCAAAGATATAAAATGTCTAATTTTTCCTTTGACGCTGACCTGTGACCTTGAAAAAGGTCAAAGGTCAACGAAACCATCGTTAAAGTGTAGAGGTCATTGGAGGTCACGACTAAACAAAATATGAGCCCGATCGCTTTGATAGTTTCCGAGAAAAGTCCAACGTTAAGGTGGTGTCTACGGACGGACGGCCGGCCGGACAGACTAACACTGACCGATTACATAGAGTCACATTTTCTCAAGTGACTCAAAAATTAAGTGGTATTTTACTCGTCTTTCTGGTAAAACATATACACCATCAATATATTATAATAATGATCTTGCTTGTTTACAGATGGACAACAGCTGCTGCCAGGACTAGGTTACGCATAAAGAAAACAGTCAACACTTGGCTGGTGCTGGAGCTTCTTTGATGTCTATATCAACAACAAAAAGACAGACAGATACCAGCTCATTCAAGACCATATCCCCATTTTACTCACACAGAACAGAGAGCCATCTTCCGCCTTCGCACAGGACACTGCTGTCTGAAGGTACACCTCAAAAGGATAGGTTTTGCACCTACAGCGGACTGTGGCTAGGGTAGGAAGAACAGACTCTGCAACACGTTCTGAGAGGGTTGCCTTTCCTTGCCACCCCTGTGCAACAAGACTTGGCCAGAGAGCACACATCCAAATGCAAACACTGAAGAGGAAGAAGAAGAAGGTGCCCACACAGAAGGGCATGAATCTACTTCAAGGGCAGAAAGGTTTACAGCAGTTTATAGACTTGTAGCAGATAACATGATTGTTGAGACAAAATTACCTTAACCTTCGCCGGCACTCGTTATCGACTACACACGAACGCATTCGTGGGGCCAAGCAGACCCATGCTTCTCAAAGAAGGAAAAATGTGCATATCCTTCCGTGGCACTCGTGGGGCCGTGCAGACCCATGCTTCTCAAAGAAAGAAAAATATGCATATCCTTCCGTGGCACTCGTGGGTCCGTGCGGACACAGAAGGGTGTTTGATGCAAATATCTCTTAAACGAGTTGGAATTTTTTAATGAGCTTTTAGAAATGCCTCAGACACCTAAAAAGCTATCATCTCCTAAAAGCTCATTAAATTTCAGTGATAATTAATTAATTAATTAATGGTCAAATTTAGACTACACACGGTATTTGGTAAAATATTATGGGTCTGCATGGCCCCACGAGTGCCACGGAAGGGTTTGCACAATTGTCCTTCTTTGAGAAGTATGGGTCCGCATGGACCCACGAGTGCCTCGGAAGGGTATACACGCTTTTCCTTCTTTGAGAAGTATGGGTCCGCACGTCCCCACGAATGCTTCCGTGTGTAGTCTAAATTTGACCATTAATTAATTAATTAATTAATTATCACTGAAATTTAATGAGCTTTTAGGAGATGAAAGCTTTGTAGGTGTCTGAGGCATTTCTAAAAGCTCATTAAAAAATTCCAACTCGTTTAAGAGATATTTGCAATCAAACACCCTTCTGGGTCCGCACGGACCCACGAGTGCCTCGGAAGGGTATACACGCTTTTCCTTCTTTGAGAAGTATGGGTCCGCACGTCCCCACGAATGCTTCCGTGTGTAGTCTAAATTTGACCATTAATTAATTAATTAATTATCACTGAAATTTAATGAGCTTTTAGGAGATGAAAGCTTTGTAGGTGTCTGAGGCATTTCTAAAAGCTCATTAAAAAATTCCAACTCGTTTAAGAGATATTTGCAATCAAACACCCTTCTGGGTCCGCACGGACCCACGAGTGCCTCGGAAGGGTATACACGCTTTTCCTTCTTTGAGAAGTATGGGTCCGCACGTCCCCACGAATGCTTCCGTGTGTAGTCTAAATTTGACCATTAATTAATTAATTAATTATCACTGAAATTTAATGAGCTTTTAGGAGATGAAAGCTTTGTAGGTGTCTGAGGCATTTCTAAAAGCTCATTAAAAAATTCCAACTCGTTTAAGAGATATTTGCAATCAAACACCCTTCTGGGTCCGCACGGACCCACGAGTGCCTCGGAAGGGTATACACGCTTTTCCTTCTTTGAGAAGTATGGGTCCGCACGTCCCCACGAATGCTTCCGTGTGTAGTCTAAATTTGACCATTAATTAATTAATTAATTATCACTGAAATTTAATGAGCTTTTAGGAGATGATAGCTTGTTAGGTGTCTGAGGCATTTCTAAAAGCTCATTAAAAAATTCCAACTCGTTTAAAAGATATTTGCAATCAAACACCCTTCTGGGTCCGCACGGACCCACGAGTGCCGGCGAAGGTTAAAGGGAGAAAATGAACAAGCTAAATAGGCTGTACAGTACTTCACTTGAACAATTTATAAGGTTCCCTGTAATGTATTAAGTATCAAGAACATTTACAGATCACAAGACATTGTGTTTTCTTTTGTTTGCAATACAAATTTTTCACAATAAAAAGATATGCACTTGGCAAGATCCTTAAAATGTAAAACTAGTACGTGTGACAATTTTGAATTGTTCAGAGATGGTTTTGCTTCAGTGGTAAATGTTTTAGCTTTGTTATAAGATTCCGTTACTGAAGCATACTTTAAAACCTTGACCTTCCAAGTCTTGAACAACATACCCTAACTGTGTTAGCACCCTGGGCTGCGATCATTGTGTTGAGCTACTTAACAGAGGACTCCTTGGTTTTATTACATATACTTTGGTTAACTTTAATTATTTGATAAATAATTCTAATACAGGACAACTCCCCCATCAAATGTAGAAATGTCGTCTGCATTTTTATTTTGTATACTGCATATTTTAAAAGGCTATTTTTGTGCACAAAACATGCATCTGCAGGGAGCTTTAGAGGGTGAAGTTAGGATCTATTATGGGGCATGCAGCACCACACCCATTTTGTGTGTGTGTATTTTGTGTTGACACATAAGACACTGTCATTCCAGCAGAAACCTGTGATGATGCACATTTTATTGCAGTAACCAGCTGAAATTGTATGTACGTTGTTATGAAATTGACAAATGATCCCTGCTTTGCAATCCTGGGTTAATGATATTGCCAAAATTAAAACGTGGAGGAAAAAGTGAGTGTAAACCTATTCTTGTGGTGGTGGTGGTGGTGGTGGTGGTGGTGGTGGTGGTGGTGGTGGTGTGTGTGTCTGGTTAGTGTGTGTGTGTGAGTGTTTGAGTGTGTGTTAAACAAACAACAACGACAAACAACACCAAACCTAAATCAAACAAGCACAACAAAAACAAATGACACAAAAACTGACAAAAATCAGAATATCAACTGAGGAGAAAAAAACAGTGGCTGAATGCAATACTTATTATAACTTAAAAAGTAAAAGTGTGCGTGTGATGTGTGCGTATGTTTGAGTGTTTTAAACAAAAACAACAAACCTAAATTAAACAAGCACAACAACAACAACAAAACAAACGTGGAAAAATTCTGAATATTAACTGAGGAAAAACAAACAGTGCCTGAGTACGAGACTTATTATCAGGGAAACAACGGCAAAACTCGCAATGTCGTATGGAATAAGGTAAAAGATGTAAATCATGGTTTACAGAGAACATCAGTACTGAGTTCTGTCATGTTTTATTTTCTCCAGAGTGTGACGTCTGCAGAATGATCGATACAAAAAGCAGTGTCTCCAGTCATGGCCATATGCTGCTTTCCTAATTTTTGCTTTGCACTATTTTTGCTTTGTGCACATATTTGAACCTTGTGGTGCTATGATTCGGTTCTTAAAAGAAAATTATGACTCACACTCACATACAATCCTTGTTTTTGAATGTTTTAAAACATTGCTGCTTTCTGCTTTGAGCCTGGAGGAACAAAATGACTCTGAAGCCGGACTGCCGAGAGGAAGAATGAGAGGGAAAAGAACACGCAGCCATGAAAACACACACAACTCCCTGACAGATAAACTGCTTATGTTCCAAAATCAAGAATCTTTAAGTGCGCACGCACGCACACACACAAACACACACGCGCGCGCGCGCGCACACAGAGAGACTCTCCTCGTGGAAGTAAACTTATACTCGAACTTGAAAGTAAGTATAAATGTTTGATACGAAATAAACCTGTGATAAGAGTCTTTTTATAAATCATCGGTACCAACAAAATTGTCACAACACGTAAAAGGACATACTGTAGTTTCAAATTAGTAACAATCTAAGCCATTTTAATCAGCACTGGTGTCCGGCAAGCACTAACAGATATAACAGCACGTGTATGCATCTTGAAGTAATAAGACCTTGAAGTAGGCCTAGAGTTTACACTATGCATTACTATGTAATGCTTTAATTCAGCTGCCTAACTGTGGAACTTTGCAAATGTGTGAGGACCGTTTCACAAAACAGACAAAACACCCTCTCAGTTATTTACACAAATCAGTTCCAGAATGTGCGTGTTCCTTTTCTGTCTCTACAAATTAATGTTATCTGGGGGGAAAACGAATCATTGTCGCTTCCGCCCTCAGTTATAATTGCCTGAGCATAATAGGAAATGCAACAGGTGTAGTCTTCGGCCTGATTTTTAGTCAAGATATTTCGACACAGAATGTTTCTTTCTTTTTTCTTTGTATGTTCACAAGCTCACATACAATCATTTATGCAACACTGACAATAAGACCAGACCAGAGTTGTGATTGAAATGGGCAGTTTATTTAATAAAGCTCCAGAATGAATAAAAATACATGACAAAATAAGGTGGTCCCGCTGTACAAAGCCGGTTACCAAACACACACACACACCAACACACACAAACACACTCACGCACGCACACACACACACACACACACACACACACACACACACACACACACACACACACAGAGTAACATTGTACAACTTACTGTCACATTCAAGCGGGAACACCAAACAAAACGTATCATCAAATGAAACAACATTTTAAGTGGTCAAGCAGATGACCACAAACCACACTTGAAATCTTCACATTTTAACACTTTCTCCTGTATCCATAAAAGTCATTTATGCTGACTAGATAATGACATCAATAAAACCATTCCCTTTTTTATTTTAAAGAAAAACAAGAAAATTAAAATAACGCAAAGAACTGATGCTCAGTAAGGTTGGGTATCGATCTCAAATGTGTGCATAGCTAATTACATGTAACCGGCATGGACTGGGGCTAGAATTGGCCTTTCTGTCAGGCAACTCGGCCTCTAATTGGTTTTATATTGTCTGATCCCCCTCCAGAAAAAAACAATACCATTTGCCCCGTGCTTCTGCGCCCACAAAAAATATTCGGGAATAAGAAAAGTTCAAATTTTAGGCACCCCACATACAACCTTAATTGTCAGTCAATTACTTTACTGCAATCAACGTTGATTTTAAAGTACCATGTCATTATTATTTTGGAGATAGATTTGAAAAAGTCCATAATTGCAGACTGCGTATTGCATACCTGTCAAGTACTTTTGGCCTCTGACCATAGTAAATGGCATAAGAAACCATAGTTGGGGATCAAAAACCATAGTTAATGCGTGGATCAGGATGTGGTTAAACGCACAAATTCAACTTCTCACGCATACACACTAAACCAATCAGATTGGTTTTCACAAACTAAAAGTAAAACACATAAATTCCTTTCTACACAAACTGCTCTTTATTTACCACTAGCCTACATGTAATACATTTACACTGCACTCTTGTTCGTTCATTTTTTTTGTCACTTGTCACTTGTGTTCTTTGTTGTATTCATCTGTGCAAATCTTTGCTTTGTCAATCATGCTGCCAGTCACCTTAAAATCATGGCAGCATGCATCAGAGTTAATTTTGACCTGTAAGAAGGCAGTCAGTGTGTCAGCTCCCAGACTGTGATCCAGCACTTGAAGGTGTTGCAGGGTTTCACTGCCAAATGGAAATTTATTCAACATTTTCCTCACACAGGCCATGTAGAACTGGCGCACAGAACTTCTGTTGTGTGGCTGGTGCAAGCTCCTCCTCAGAAATGAATGAACGGCAGTCCATGCCAGCAAAAAAAAAAAAAAAAAAAAAAAAAAAATTTTTTTTTTTTTTTAATGCTGAAAATGCGTATGGTTTGAGGTATACGACGTAGGACCCAAAAAACACCGAAAATCCGTAAGAATTACGCAGAATGCGTAGGACTTGACAGGTATGGTATTGGTTTGAGTGATTTGAATTTTGATTTATGTGAGCGGCACCTCAAGGATTGCCCCAAATGTGAGTGCGGTTACCCAAGGGAGACTGCTGAGCACTATTTGTTGCATTGACCCTTGTGTAGAGATGTACGATTATTGTCAATTGATAACTGATTATAAGTTTATTGAAATATTATTGAAAGGCATCCCGCAATATTCCCGGAATGTCAATCAGACCATATTCATAACTGTACAAGAATTTATTAAGACAAACAGGCATGTTCCGTACATGAGCCTCTACATTTTATTCATAATGTTCATTTGACACTGTCATGAGACAAATGCTGCCTGACCAATTGTTCTTCGTAATTTCTCTCGTGTTTTGTGTCCTTGTTTCGACTTATCGATTATGGCCCAATCGTTATGTAATTTAGTGCCATTTTCGCCGATCACAAAATGTATTAACTTTGCGTGTGTGTCTTCTGTGCATTTAATATTATTGTGACGTGACCCACTCTTCCAACATTTCTGGCGCTCCAAGTCTTCGTCATCCTCTTCTTTTTCCCTTATGCTGAATTCTGTTCTCTCGTACCCCATTTCTTTTTGTTTCTTGTTTTTACCCCCACCAAGTTCTGTACTACCACCCCCTCCCTTTTTTGATTGCTTGCGCATCAGGTTTGTCTGTTTGTTTTCGTTGTCTGAAATGAGTAAATGTATCTAGTCCGCCATCATGCTAAACTTTGTTATGTACATACCAGGATGACTTAAAATAAGCATTTATGCTTGAGTTATCTTAAAAAAACAATGCATTGTTTCTGTCATGATAACAAATTGAATAAAGTTTTGTAAACCAATGGACTGATTATAGTTGACCCTGATATGTGATTACGGGATAGTGTCACGTTAATTTATTTCTACTTTCACTTGTACTTTTGTACTTAAAACAAATCACTGAAATGTAAAAGTTATTTTTCTTTCCATTGTGAAGTGTCGTCAGTCTCCTCAAGGTAATGCAGTCAAACTCAACCAAAAGTTGGAGGGGCTTCTTCATACTTTCAGTGTGTGTGTGTGTGTGTGTGTGTGTGTGTGTGTGTGTGTGTGTGTGTGTGTGTGTGTGATTTCTTTTGACACTATGCACGTTTCAAAGTGAGTATAGTGCGCTTCCCAAGCATAAAACGGTGCATGACTCTGGATTTGCGTCTGAGATATTGACACATCACTGTGAGAAAAAGCGTTAATGAAAAAAGAAGACTATTTATTTTCCTTGAGCATTATCTTAAAGTGGTGTGCCAAAAACTTTTAAATTTAAAAATTCAATATTTAACTTTAGGAAAAGCACTGTAGAGAGAAACCCACGCTTGTGTGTTCAGAATAGTCTCCATGTGGTATCAATATAAATGATTCAAATGTATGGAAGAGAAGCTGTTTCTGCTGGATTAATACACACACACAATTGTGCACTCACACATAAGCACGCATGCATGCTCACACACACACACACACACACACACACACACACACACACACACACACACACACACACACACACACACACACAGAAACAACAAATTCATTATGACAAAACCAAATACGAAGTCCTATTTCACAAATTTTATATCTTCTCCTTTTCACCATATACAAATACAGTCACGGAGTACATTTATAAGGCTATATTTATGGGATAGAGCCACTTGTTAATTGTTTCTTGTTCACAAAAGCACTAATAAAAAAATTGCTCCAGGGGCTTGCAACGTAGTACAATATACTACCTTACTGGGAGAATGCAAGTTTCCAGTACAAAGGACTTTAACATTTCTTACATACCAATCAATATGAGGCTTATATTGCGCGTATTCTGTGGGTACAGTTCTAAGCTCAGGGATTTTATTTTAATTTCATTTTATGCAATTTATATCGCGCACATATTCAAGGCACAGGGATTTATTTATGCCGTGTGAGATGGAATATTGTTTTACACAATACATCACGCATTCACATCGGCCAGCAGATCGCAGCCATTTCGGCGCATATCCTGCTTTTCACGGCCTATTATTCCAAGTCACACGGGTATTTTGGTGGACATTTTGATGAAAATTTATCTATGCCTATACAATTTTGCCAGGAAAGACCCTTTTGTCAATCGTGGGATCTTTAACGTGCACACCCCAATGTAGTGTACACGAAGGGACCTCGGTTTTTCGTCTCATCCGAAAGACTTGAACCCACCACCTAGGTTAGGAAAGGGGGCAGAAAATTGCTAACGCCCTGACCCAGGGTCGAACTCGCAACCTCTCGCTTCCGATCGAGCGCAAGTGCGTTACCACTCGGCCACTGAGTGGAAGGTACACCAACACGATATTAGCACTCCAGATTTTTATCTCGCAGTTTTTCTGAAGGACTTTGCATTTGAAAACTATTCTCAGACAAAATCGCTGCCCTACACGCCACGAGGCGTGAAAGGCAAAACCTACTACTCAGACAAAATATGAGTTTAAACTGCAAGTACATGTACAGGGAGTCTGAAGGGTTCAAGTCGGATGAGATAGACTACTGTTGTGGCAATCTTCGAATTTGAAAATCATTTTTTTAAAAGAGTAAAACTCATAGTTCTTCTTCTTCTTCGCTCATGGGCTGAAACTCCCACGCTCACTCACAAATTTGCACGAGTGGATTTTTACGTGTATGACCGTTTTTACCCCACCATTCAGGCAGCCATACGCCGCTTTCGGGGGAAGCATGCAGGGTATTTTTGTGTTTCTATAACCTACCAAACTCTGACATGGGTTACAGGATCTTTTCCGTGCGCACTTTGTCTTGTGCTTGCGTGTACACACGAAGGAGGATAAGGCACTAGCAGGTCTGCACATAAGCAATGACCTTGGAGATCAGAAAATTCTCCACCTTTAACCTACCAGGCGGCCGCGATTTTGACTCATGACCTTCTGAATAGGAGGCCGATGTCTTATCCACAAAAACACCGAGCCCGTCCAAACTCCTAGTAAAAACAACAACTGCAAATCTGGGAGCAAAATGTGAACGGTTACAGTTTCAACTATCCTTCCCCTTTAAATCAGCATTTTTGGAAACCTAAACGAAAGAGTATTCAAGAACAACAGTCACGGATTCAGATTTAAAAAAACAAATGGTAACTATGCTTTTTGGAAATTCTTTCTTTAATTGGTGTTTAACGAAGGTTATATCGCGACAGGGAAAGGGGGGGAGATGGGATAGAGCCACTTGTTAATTGTTTCTTGTTCACAAAAGCACTAATAAAAAAATTGCTCCAGGGGCTTGCAACGTAGTACAATATACTACCTTACTGGGAGAATGCAAGTTTCCAGTACAAAGGACTTAACATTTCTTACATACTGCTTGACTAAAATCTTTACAAACATTGACTATATAAGAAACACTTAACAAGGGTAAAAGGAGAAACAGAATCCGTTAGTCGCCTCTTACGACATGCTGGGGAGCATCGGGTAAATTCAGACCTGGGAACCCCTGTTTTGCACTTAGAGTATTCTCAAACAAACTTGGTGTATTTTCAGAAAAATGAGCGTACTCCACACAGCATTTGAACATCCATGATTCAAACATGCTTCACACGCGTCCGCCACATCGTTAATTAAGTTTACCTATACATGTACATTCAAAACAAATCCTGACAAAAACTGTAATCATGTGTCAAAATACTGGATCGGCTTCAAGATGGGCTTGTGAATAAAAGTAGTCTAGGAATTTTTCTCGTCGTATTTTTTTCCCACTGACCGTACTGATTGTATTCTCGACAATCTTGCGTACAGAATACGGCGAAATCGTATGGGTTCCCAGGTCTGTAAATTCTTCCCCCTAACCCGCGGGGGGTCTTTTTGGAAATGCGCTTCAGACAAATGCCTTTGCACACGTTATGTTACTCACAGCAAAATGCAAGAATAATTGGGGACCATATGGGATGGGGCAAATTGGGAGGGAGCAATTCGGGACACCACCATATATATCTACCAAATATTTACAAATAGCTATCTTAGTACATGCATAACATGCTGTACCAATACACAATTTCTTTAAATAACTATGTAAGGATTATTGGCAGTCTCCCGGAGCATGTTTCACGCTATCCTGCGATCAGGACAAGCGACTGACTGTGATGTGTATGCTGTGCGGCGTGCGCTACATAAGAAACCTTTTTTTAAATTTGTATTAAATACAATCACCTGAGCCACGAATGGCTAGCTGACAGCGGCTATCTTTTACACAACAAATTCTGAACTCTGATGAACTCGTGACCGCTGATTTTTAAAGGCAAGGGGTATCATATTGTGCGCATGGCATACACATCCAAGTTGGTCGTTTGTCCCGATTGTGGGATACAGCCTGTCAGAGGCGTAGAGCGTGCTCGAGATGTTTTGAAAAACCTGACTGCAGTACAGGGATTTTTACACCTCCGGACTGCTGATAATTGGGGCGGGGATATAGCTCAGTTGGTAGCGCGCTGGATTTGTATTCAGTTGGCCGCTGTCAGCGTGAGTTCGATCCCAGGTTCGGCGGAAATTTATTTCAGAGTCAACTTTGTGTGCAGACCCTCTTCGGTGTCCGAACTCCCCCCCGTGTACACTACATTGGGTGTGCACGTTAAAGATCCCACGATTGACAAAAGGGTCTTTCCTGGCAAAATTGCTTTGGCACAGTTAATAATTGTCTATCTATACCCGTGTGACTTGGAATAATAGGCCGTGAAAGGTAATATGCGCCGAAATGGCTGCAATTACTGGCCGTATAAAATTTCATCTCACACGGCATCACTGCTGAGCGCCTAGAACTGTACCCACGGAATATGCGCGATATAAGCCTCATTGATTGATTGATTGATAATCCTAACAGAATTATTTTCAAAAACCGTCTATTGCCTTGAAAGCAAACCTGGAATTTCTGATGCGAGTTGCCAGAAAGAAAGTTCACTAACAAGATCCAGGCCAACACCCCCCCCCCCCCCCCTAAATAACACTAAGGAGTGAGGTGAGCTTAAATAACTAATTAATTAATCAATCAATAAATTCTCTGCTGAAATCCCCAACTTCGCGCATCGAAGCTATGAAAAACAGGACACTGCCACGTTTCCATTCAGCTAAACGCCACACCATTTTCAAGAGGGGATGTCTCAGGAAGAAAGATGTGACGCTCCCGATTCATATGTTTCAGAAGACAGCCCACCTGAGAAAAAGAAGAACACAATATAGAAATAATAACAACCTGTCAACCACAAATACATTAAAGTTTTTCAAACAGTTCACTAATCCGACAAACTCATGCTCGTTTCTGGTGCATTTGATAAAGCCAATTACGGGTAGATGCTAGACAACAGCAAAACCACCACCACATAACAACAACACAAGATTGTTTATGGTTGTTTACAGTCTCTTGAACACAGGAGTCAATCGAGACCGTATATATAACAACAAGAAGCATAAAAAAGCACCCAGGTTCAATGTAGTAAATGATATTGCATCAATGTTCCATCCATCCTCAGCACTTTCAAAACCAGTTTCTTCTAGGTCATACACACCTTTTCCTCGATTGATCTACAGTATATCAGATCACTATTGTTCTTTTTATGATTTGCACCAAGGGAATGATTAACATTTCTGTCTTAGTCATAATGTAACAAGCTTTAAGCAAAAGCATAATATTCTACACATTCACATATTGTAAGGTTGAAGGGGTCTATGTCGACCAAAAGAAGGTGTATTCCCCATAGCCATAGGTGTTTTCCCTGTGTACCGGGAATACAGTTGGATTTTCTGTAGAGAAGTATAATATCGTACAATCTTGCGCCAAGCGCGTGACTGCGGTTAGATAGGAGAATCTATTTAAAATCCTGAAATCGCGTGCGGCATCCAGTCAAGCAAAACATGCTTCGACCGTTTATCAAAACGGATTTAGTTAAAGAAACATCTGCACCCCCACCCCCAACAGCCTGGTATTATGTTTTCCTCGCTGGTACTCTCGTCCATTGAATCACTTTCACTCTCGTAAGCTTGAAGTAACTCCATGGCGTCTAACGGAAGTATATTCCCTAGTGTATATGTACAGGAAATTAACATACAGGGAATACAGCCACTGTTGGTCGACATAGACCCCTTCTAAAGTGCTGCAGTGGTTACCTTTCCCTCCAAGGACCAAGCTGTTCATCCAGTGTAGGGCTGACCGGGGTTCCCCCTTAGCAGAGTGAGTGGCGAATCCTGGCTGATAAATTTCCTTTCATTTTCCATGAATGAAGAATACCAGCTGGGTTCTTTTATTCATGGACCTGTGTTCTGCAACACACACAAATCAGCCACCAACTTGTAAATATATGTAAAAGAAAGCAAGTGGCAATCTGAATAACAGAATACAAAATGATCAATCCACACAATCATACTTCAGCACTGAAAGTCCACAAAATGAAGCACTGCTAGTACATGTACTTCTCATAATTTACTGAAACTTTACTCGTCAAAACAACCATTTGTTTTATCAACTTTACTCCATCGAACGCAGAAGAAGAAGAAGAATCAACTTTACTCGCATGTGGCGAGTAGATTAACATTTCTACTCACCATTTACATGATTTAAACTCGCCATGGCGAGTAATTGAAAATACTCGCCACTTTCAGGCCTGTACTTGTGCATGAGATGTGTTTACCATCCATATGCCCAGACCATGCGCCCTTCTGTTGTGCTCAGAACAGTAAAGAGTTGCTTGCTGGGGTGGTTGTTCATAAGTTAACAGTTCACAAGAGGGCACAAACAAGAGCAAAAACACAGGTGCCTGATTCAAACTCATTCAAATGCAGAACCTTATTTTTGCATGAACAGAGTAAGACATGATTCTTACATAGCTGACCCTACCCCTGGCAGAAAAGTGCTTGAAATTGTCCATGTGGTCTCTATCAGTACATTTGATGCGTATTTGTGATACATATATACTGATATAGAGACAAGTAACAAGTGGACATTTCCTCTGACACCTCTACCATTTGTACACCTGCACAAATCTCCTGCCATAGACTACAAAAGGAAAACATACAAATCAAAACAAACACAAATTTAACCTAATGTTTACCTTTCAGCAGCAGAAAAGGCTGTGTTTTCTGTGGTGTCTCAGAGAAAAGCCACGGTGTTGGAGATGCAAAACTAGGCTGTAGGCAAGGTCCAACATCTTTAGCTGCACACACAAAAAGAAGAAGCAAGAAATCACATGACATAGATGACATTCCTCACTAGTACAAAACCACAACTACACTAGTCAACTACCAATGTAAGAATCATAGTCCTGCAAGATTACCCTCTTAAAAAGTAAGATTGCTTTCATTCAAACACTACCGTGGGACCAAACTCCCCCCCCCCCCTCCTTTTTTTGAGTTTTTCCTGCATGTGTGTTGATGTTTCCATTAATTCCAAGCCCTGAAACTGTGAACTTGAGATCTTTATGTATGCACACAGTCACAGGCTTAATAAGCTATTCAGAAACCAAGCAGAGTCTGCACAACGTTAATTCTGAGAAATAAATCCCCACAACTGGTTTCAAGGCCACTATACCGACTGAGCTATTGCTTGCCATGCCAACCTCCACCCCCATTTGGAACACGCACAACTAGTATACCCATACACATGTAATAATACTGCTTGCCTTCCTCCCCCACCCTCCAAATCAATAAACACTAAATGTATGCAATCAGTAATCTTTTAGTTAGTAGTTGACTACCATCACTACTCTCTCCACACCCACCCACCCTCTTACACACCAGCGACACACCCCCATCACCCAATCATTTCCATGATTCTCTCTGCCATATAGTTATCCTAAACACAACATTATGACACATTTGTTTTCCAATTAGGAACATTAAAATTACTGTAAAAAAAATGTACAATCATGCACTCTCTGAGTCTGACAAGAGAGTGTGAGAAAAGTCAAGAAAGCAAGACGTGTGACATAACTAAATCTTCTAATCTATTCCTGAGATTTACTCTTGACAGCTTAAAATGGAACCTCATGCACTTACTGTTCTGAATTGTAGAAATTGCTTGTAGTTATAGCAGCAAAGGCAGTTTTATTGGGTACCACCAGGTGTCACTCTGTCATCATCTGATCAAGAATTCAAGCAAAACTGAAACAGTAAATAGCAAGAGTGTACAGAAAAATACACAAACTTTCTCATTAATTTGTATCTTCAACTTCACATTTTTCATAAATAATGATACCTTACTTTGACTAAGTTTGAGTAGGATTAACATCATGCAGAAGTTAACTTGAAATAAAATAACTATACGTTACTCAATACGGCACTCAATGAGTCAATTGTCAGCAAAGGTGATAATCAATGCAAGGTAAAACCAAAGGATGCAACTCAGTCAGCAATTGCAAAAACTACATAATTCTAATCAAGCTGTCAGTTTCACTAGCTATCAGAATTCAAAACATGTTCTTGTTTTTGTTGTTGCTGTTGTTCATGACTACATCAATGTATCTCAGCATTTCTAGTTTCTACACTATAGCCATTAAATGTTCAACAACAACAAAAGAAGTAACAATTGTTAGCAGTTGCTGAGAAAAGCTAATTGTCCTTACTGTAAGGCCTAAAAACAAAATAGGTGTGGTTACGGTAACCCGACCTACCCTATTTTTTTTGGGGCCGACCCTATAACTTTTTATTACATTTGTCAAAAAAATACCAAAAAACCCCAAGTAAACGAGTGGCAGAAAACGCAATGAAAGCGAAAGCGCCCGAGTCGCACGCTTATTTCCCTGTCAAGTAGGTTTAATTTGTACACATTAGAAAAAAAGTTTTAAAAAAAAAAAAAGTGATTGCCACCTTCCTACCCATTTTTTGGCTATGGTTACCGTAACCACACCTATTATTTTTTTTGGCCTAAGTTGAGTAACAAATTATAAACAATTGCTGTTAACACTCATAGTACAAGACAGCAAACCACTGCAAAACTATAGTCATCTATCATGTTATGCTTGCCATCCCACCCCCGACCCCAAACCAGTCTGAGTCCAAGCTAGGGTTCGTCGGGTGATCAGGAACAGACTTTTTTTTTTTGTCTAATCTTCCTGTCAGTGTCATGCAACTTGAATGATGTTGTACAATCTTGTAAATTATGATAATTTTGTACAATGAATTATCTTTTTGACTTCTTAAAATTATAACATGCACATACTGTCGGATGAGACCTTAAACCGAGGTTCAGTGTGTGTAGTGTACACACCTAGTGACGTATGCAAAAAGACTGAGCACGCAAAATAAAAATCTGTCAGCATTAAAGTGGCCTATAGAAACACGAACACACCCAGCATACACCTATCCTGTGGTGTTACATCAGTACTACTAATACTACTAAGCGCCG
>NW_027129056.1:0-72702 GCF_037325665.1 Littorina saxatilis
GTGTGTGTGTGTGTGTGTGTGTGTGTGTGTGTGTGTGTGTGTGTGTGTGTGTGTTCGCGATGCACGACCAAAGTTCTCGATGGATCTGCTTCAAATTTGGTGGGCATATTCAGGTAGACCCCGGACACAACCTGGTCGATGAGAATTTTCAACACGTGCTCTCAGCGCGGAGCGCTGAACCGATTTTGGTTTTTCTGTTCATCTTCCCAGATCCATTCCCAGTAACTCGTCCTTATCTTTTCCAGTGTTTTGCGTTTATCTCCCTTCCTTTGTGTGGCGTCAATCCATATTCCCGTTACTATTTTTAGAAGGTCACTGTCCACAACGCTCAATCCATATTCCCGTTACTATTTTTAGAAGTTTTCCTTCGTGTGGCGTCTATCGCGTACGGTGCGCCACTCACCTGAAGCCGGGTACCCGGCGAAGCCGGCGTACGGTGCGCCACTCTCCCGGCGAAGCCGGGTTTTCGGCTCTACTTCTTCCCGGCGAAGCCGGGTACCCGGCGAAACGGGTATTCATCTAGTACATCACGTATGGCTCACACACGATATACCGCAATTTGTTGTCCTCGACTAAGTGCCAAAAATGACGCTGTATGAAAGGAAACATCCGGTGTACGAACGGAAACATCCGGTGCACGAACCGAATCAGTTGACACACCGTGTGTTTGAAATTCTACAGAAATTCTACTGGCTTCGGTTATAAAACTTGACCTATATACACGAGGGGGACTCATTATATTTTGCAACCTGGGCAAATTAATGAAGTCACTACTTTTCTTTTTTTATGACTCAAGACCAGTTTTAAGGATACTTGTAACAACAAAAATTACTTGATTCCGTGCAAGCGTTTTCATGCAATGCGATACAATGTCCAGTAAGGGTGAGTGGGTCTCCTGCCAGCAGTGTTGACCTTTCGCAAAGAGATTTTCGAGCTATGGTGAATTATGGCTACTGCCAGGAAAACTCTTTTCAAGAGTGCTTTTTAAGTTTAAATAATTGTTTTGAAAATCAATCTCCACCGAAAGCCACTCTTTTCAGGTGGTTCAGACAGTTCATTACTGGCGCGTGGACGTTAAAAAACGTTGACCGTTGTGATCCAATGGCAACAATCGTTACCCCAGAAAACGTCTCCAGAGTAGAGTTCCTGATTGAGAAAAATGATATATGCTGAAATACATGATAGAATGACAATAGACCTTTTTCGTATAACCTTTGCCCCCAGCGTTTCGACCAATCAGATTTTAGGGCACGGCAGCCTCTCTCTGATAACCGGAACTAAGGGGAAATAGGTGATACCTCTTTCACTTTCGGTGCTCGAAGTACTATTGCCAGAGGATTACTTTGAGAAATTCTGCAAGAAAACGGATTATCTTGTTCAAAATCATGAACAAAAAGTCAAGGACATGCACGAAGGTATGGTTTGAAACGGCTATTGGTGGTATATGGACGAAAGACTTGGCGAACTTCCCCTGCATAAGCGAAGCAGAGGTGATCGACCACAGATCTCTGGATCAACTTTCTTACTGATACTACTGCGTCTACGTTCGACAAGTTATACGACGCATCCAGCGCAAAGAATGCGAAACCTTGGGGTAAACGATAGACATACTGTGTGCATAAAATGTCTTTCTGCATGGCACAACAGCTAGTAAGCAACTGTGGTGATCAGACTCAGAGCGAGTGTGCTGACGTCAATGAAGCAGACTCGCAACGAAGTGTATGCTGTTGTGGGGGGACGCTGACCGGACAGGCACTTGGAGCCTACTGCGAGTGTATTGCTGGGTAAGTGTTGTTGGCCTTGTATGTTTTGTGGGATTAACTTGATGGCTGCGTTACTTGGTATCTTACACAATCAGTTTTCATACTCAGTCATATAATGCATGGCACACAAACTGACAAACACACACAGACTGACAGAGATTCATAATTCTACTGAAAATGTCTGCATGCAAAAGCTGTCTTTTTTGACAAAGTTATGAGCAGCATGTTTATGTAATTTCAATCAGTATCTCCAGGAGACCATGCCATGTTGGCTAGGCATGTTCAATATACCAGGTACCTGAGTGCGGAGTTTTATTTAATGTGTGTACACATGAGTTTGTGAATCCTCTTGTCAATGAAGGTTATCACTGCAGTAAGATCAAATTCCATTCTGAGCCGGTATATTTTTTATATAGATATTAACAGCATGCGCTTACAAGCTCTCTGTAGAAATTCCTTGGAAAGATAAAGTTAATTGTTATTTGCAGGCTAAGGAAAATCAAGATGACACAAACGGAATTTGATTGTGTGTTGTTGTTTTTACCCAGAAAGGACAGTCTTGCAACCATGTGGCTACCACGCATTTTGCTGCTTCACACTACATGGCTGAAGGAATCGACACTGTGCCAGCAGACAAAACTTGTACACACTACAAACGTATGTGGAAGGGACATGCTGCCAAGAAAACTGCACCAGCTGCTCTCGATGACATACAAATTGTTAAGTAAGTGTGTATAATAATTAATATTAAAGAAATTAGGGTTGCGTTACCTAGAGATTTACATCAGAGTGTGATCTATTTTTTTCAGAACATAAGTCTCAAAGTTAAAATATAGAGCTTGTTAACTACAACAGCTACAAGACTGGGGAAAGTGAAACAGTGATATTTATAAAGTGCATCATCAAAACACTATGCATTTTACATTTAGTCAAGAGACGAGGGCGGTGGTGTATGTTTGTGTGTAGAGCAATTTCTGGAAAACTACAACATTATGTTTAGGTTAGAAACAAACCAGCCCTGAAAGTGGCAAGTATTTTACTCGCCATAGTGAGTAGAAGCATGCAACTGGCGAGTAGAAGTGTTCATCTACTCGCCAAATGCGAGTGAAGATGCTGAATCAAATTGTTGGTTTGGTTCGTAAAATTTGCTCTCTGGCTGGTATGTTTTCAGAATCACTAGCCAGAGGCTAGTGCATCATTTTTAAATTAAGTCAAGTTTTGACTAAATGTTTTAACATAGAGGGGGGAATCGAGACGAGGGTCGTGGTGTATGTGTGTCTGTCTGTCTCTGTGTGTGTGTGTAGAGCGATTCAGACTAAACTACTGGACCGATCTTTATGAAATTTGACATGAGAGTTCCTGGGTATGAAATCCCCAAAGTTATTTTTCATTTTTTCGCTAGATGTCTTTTATGACGTCATATACGGATTTTTGTAAAAGTTGAGACGGCACTGTCACACCCTCATTTTTCAATTAAATTGATTGACATTTTGGCCAAGCAATATTCGACGAAGGCCGGGGTTTGGTATTGCATTTCAGTTTGGTGGCTTAAAAACTAAAAAGTGAGTTTGGTCATTAAAAATTGAAAATTGTAAACAAAATATGTTTTTTATAAAACGATCCACATTTACGTTCATATTATTCTTTATCATTTTCTGATTCCAAAAACATATAAATATGTTATATTTGGATTAAAAACAAGCTCTGAAAATTAAAAATATAAAATTATTATCAAAATTAAATTGTCCAAATCAATTTTAAAACACTTTCATCTTATTCCTTGTCGGTCCCTGATTCCAAAAACATATAGATAATTTTATGATATGTTTGAATTAAAAACACGCTCAGAAAGTTAAAACGAAGAGAGGTACAGAAAAGCGTGCTATCCTTTTCAGCGCAACTACTACCCCGTTCTTCTTGTCAATTTCACTGCCTTTGCCATGAGCGGTGGACTGACTATGCTACGAGTATACGGTCTTGCTGAAAAATTGCATTGCGTTCAGTTTCATTCTGTGAGTTCGACTGAGCTTGACTAAATGTTGTATTTTCGCCTTACGCGACTTGTTTTTACTTTCAGGGCTACAAGCTTAGAAAGTTAAACAGAATTTTTGTTTAAACACAGGGAAGCGTGATTTTCTGTGGGACAGTTTTGCTACTGCGCTATGCTGGGTTGCCACTTACCTTATTCGACGTGGATGCTGGTTTTCAGCTAAGCATTGTCCTTGTGAAATGTACTGCGTTCAGTATCGTTATACACGTGAGTTTGACAGACTGGCGCAACTTGTTTTAGCATTTGTACCCAGCATAAGATTTGCTCCAGTGTCAAGTAAAAAAAATCAAATCATTTTCACCGTTTGCTTCAAGACAAAACCAGTTTCCCCGGATGACTCTTCAAGGCCTCAATTTTGACCCAAGAAGTCCGGATGCAAGGAAGCGCGACTAAGAGATCTTCAACAACCGGTACCAACCGTTTGAAGGCTGCATATAGTTATGATATACTGAACTAGGGTTTTCAAGCGCTTGGAACTGTACCCACGGAATACGCGCTATATAAGCTTCATATTGATTGATTGATTGAAGGTGTGATATTTTTTTTCCAATACCAGTTAATTAAGTTAGCAGCAACAGTTAACTGTTCTGTCAAGTGAAAAATGTATGTAGTTTCGATATGGACAGGTAAAATCAGTACTTTGTTTACAGCGAGGGAGGGTACGTAGTGCTGTCACCTCTGTGTGTGAGTTCAAGTTTAATTTTTTAAATGCCTGCAGTTAAGACAGAAGATTGTGGAAGCTGATAAAAACTTGTGTCAGAGGATAGTAAGAAGTGTTTCGGCTTCGTACGGACTATACCATCATCCAGGACTTTCGTGCATTATTCGGAGAACCTATCAGAGCCGAGGACATGTGTTGTGAACAGCGATTATCAGTGATGAAAGTGTAGTGTGTGTAATGCCGGACTGTGTTCTTCTTCAACTTCGGAATGGCAAGGAGGTATTTTGTTAGATGTTTTATGATTTGATATCCATGTACTGATCATTTGATTCAATGGCGAAATGTTTGAAATGTTCATTCGTTTTGTGCCATGTTTGTTGTTCAAGAGCGTGTTGTCACCATCCCTCATGAATGTGCCGATATGGACGTGTGTGAATGTTGGTGCAGACATGAGCGTTTGAGCGAGTGAATTTAGCCCAGTGCATGAAAAAGTCATTACCGGACAACTAAATCAGCAAACATAGAAATTCCTTGTCAAACACATCGATCTGATCAAGGTAATAATGTTAGTACTTTTTTTCAATTTATTTCACAGTTATTTGTTATCGTGTTGGGGTGTCATGGACAGCTAAGCCCAAGTTGCAAAACATAATGAGTGCTCCTCGTATAGATAAGGGCAGACGGACGCACTGGCGGGGTAGTAAGACGTCGGCCTCTTAATCGGAAGGTCGTGAGTTCGAATCCCGGCAGCGGCCGCCTGGTGTGGAGGTTTTTCCGATCTCCCGGGTCAACTTATGTGCAGACCTGCTAGTGCCTTATTATACGGGGGCTTCGTGTGTACACGTAAGCACAAGACCAAGTGCGCTCGGAAAAGATTCTGTTATCCATGTCAGAGTTCGGTGGATTATAGAATTACGAAAATACCCAGCATGCTTCCCCCGAAATCGGCGTATGCTGCCTGAGTGGCGGGGTAGAAACGGTCATACACGTAAATACCCACTCGTGCTAAAACTATGAGTGAACGTGGGAGTTTGAGCCCATCAACGAAGAAGAAGAATAGATAAGGGCAGCATCGTGCTTACTACTAAAGTCCGTGTTACATACTCTTTTTTTCCATTAGTTTCGTTCTGCTAACTTTGTCCGGTTGATTCTGGTTCTATTGTCGATTGTCGTATTACAGACACAAGTTACACGCATTTGCCAGTTATGTTCTTTTAGTAAATACTTACTTACTTTGTGTTCGATTAACTTGACATAACAAAAAACACAATTTACGTAATCGAACACCATTTTCCATTCTTGAATCAAATTAATCACCATTTTCAATTCTTGTATCAATGTGGATTTTTATTGTTAAGAAACTTAATTTCGAACAGACAGTTTTCATTAAAAGGATTCCAATAGATAACAAACTAGTAATTAGATCGCCTTACAAACATTTCAAACACTACACAGAAATACCAGAACTGTTTGTCTCTTTGTGGTGGTAATCAGAGTGATACGTCTCTAGTTTCTGTTCGTAAATTCTCTCCTGAGAATGTAGGGAACACCGATTATTAATGTTCTCTTTCTTTTGAGCACAGAGACCAGCGTTTGCATTGTCATAGTAAACCGTTTTGTCGTAGACAAGAAAGACCATGGAAACAGATGAAATGTCTTGCTCTTTATCCAAGTTCAAGCAAAACATCATACATGCGCAGCAAAGAGATAAGTTATTGTGTTTACTTTTAACGTCCCTACAGTCGATTTGACTATCCGGGACCGACATAAAAGCACAGAAAAGAGAAAAAGGTCTCTTATAAGGTGATTACAAATTGTCGCTCCAATATCGTGGGGACGAAGACAGTAGATTGACAGTTTCTTCACTGACGGTGCAGTGTGGGAATACGGCTCGCCTAGCGTCGGCTACAATGTTAGACATGTGTACGAGACGCTTTAAACTGTGCGCATCGACAAAAAGCGGTCGTTCAGGGAGACGTCCTTACTTGCCCACTGCTGTCCAGTTACTACCGTTGGCCAGTTAATACCTGAGGTGCGTTGCATAGAGCGTTTCGATCTGTTCGCGAAGAGACAAACAGTTTTCATGTTGTAGGAAACGCTATGTTCGCGGCGAACTGTTCGCGGCGAACTCAATTCTACCCTCTCTACCTATTTTCAAGTAAATGGACCCATCTCTTCGCTGACAGCCGAGTCAATGCATGTATATTGGGGGCGATCATCCGAACAGTCGCTTTGTACTTGGAACAGCCCTCCCTACCCGCACTGACAAAAGTAGACGAGTCCAATCGCTTACAGCTCAGTCCATGAGTACATTTTAGGGGTGACGGTATGCAGTGGCCCTCAGGATATCTGTGTGTGTGTGTGTGTGTGTGTGTGTGTGTGTGTGTTTGAGTTTCGTACCCCACGTGGAGAAGCAGGGCCTTTCCTTTTCTTTTTTTTTGGTGGTCAGATTTGACAGTTAGATTTCTTGTCGAGTCCGTGGAAAAGCGTTGTGGTCTTCATTTCATTCAATAAAGGTGAATGTTTAGGAGTAAAAAGCCCGTGTGCGCGGGCTCTCTCTCTCTCTCTCTCTCTCTCTCTCTCTCTCTCTCTCTCTCTCTCTCCCTCCTCTCTCTCTCCGTCTCTCTCTCTCTCTCTCTCTCTCTCTCTCTTATGCCTTATCACAATAAGCCACAAGGGTCACTGACTTTCTGCACGCATTCTTCTCTCTCTGAATGTTTAGGGTCGGCAGCCTTTTCAATCATAAGTTCGATCTCGTGAAACAAGCAACACACACACACCCTCACATACACATGCACATATATTCACCCAGGAACACACACACACACACACACACACACACACAACCTCAAACACCCCCCCCCGACACACACACACATCCACACACACGAACATAATACTTTCACACACACACACACACCACCCTTAACAGACACTCATATACACTAACGCACACACAAACACACACACACACACACACACGCACACACACATGCATTTATTTATTAAGGAGATTTCTATAGCGCATAACTAAAAGCACTATGCACACGTGCACACACACAAACACACATACACACACACACACATGTATACACACACACCCACACATGCACACACACGCCCTCACTAACACACATTAGCATACACGCACACACACACACGTGCACACACATACATACACACACACACACACATATACACAAACACACATAAACAAGCACAAACACACAGACACTCACACATACGCACACACACACATGCACACATACACACACACACACACGCACACACACACACACACAAACACACACGCACACATTCACGAACACACACACACTTACTACACACACGCACACACACACACATACATACTCGCACAATCACACGCACGTGCGCGCGCATACAAATACACACATACACATACACAGACACACACACACATGTATGCACACACATATATATGCGCACACACAAACACACACACATGCCCAACCACAAACACATACACATTTACACACACACCACCCTCAACACACACACACACATACATACCAACGCACACACGGACAAACACACACGCGCGCGCGCACACACACACAAACATGCACTTACATACACCCAGACACATACACACACACTGACACATCCAGACGCGGCACACACACACATACACACACGCACAACATTATAGACACACACACACCACACACATAAAACACACACTAACACACACACACACACACACACATAAAACACACACTAACACACACACACACACACACACACACAC
This sequence comes from Littorina saxatilis, assembly GCF_037325665.1. NCBI lineage: Eukaryota > Metazoa > Mollusca > Gastropoda > Littorinimorpha > Littorinidae > Littorina > Littorina saxatilis. Next base: position 8,265 of record NW_027129056.1, read on the forward strand.
ACACACACACACACACACACACACACACGCAAATACACACATGTATGTATGTGTGTTTGCGCGCGCGCGAGTGTGTGGGTGTGTATGTGTGTGTGTGTGTGTGTGTGTGTGTGTGTGTGTGTGTGTGTGAGTGAGAGAGAGAGAGAGAAACGGAGAGGAAGAAAGAGAGAGAGAGAGAGAGAGAGAGAGAGAGAGAGAGAGAGAGAGAGAGAGAGAGAGAGAGAGAGAGAGAGAGAGAGAGAGAGAGAGAGAGAGTCAACCGGAAAGCTCAGTACAGTGCAATAGTTTTTGGCGTGCCACCTCTCAGGTACGTTACAGAATGCTCCAGAATGCTCCCCGCAAACCCCCGTTTCCTAGACCATTCTCGGCGAGCGTTCGCAATTGTTACGCTATAGTACCGAGCGCTTGCTAACGCTCGCGAGCGCCACAACAAAACTATGCGTTGCATAGAAAACATTCGCAAACGTTCTGTGGCGCTCTGCCTATGCAACGCACCCCTGTACACGCGGTTGTCATACAATGCGTTGCTCTGGGCTACCTGCGCGTTATTGTCGTCAACAGCGGCGGCTATCAAAAGCTAGAATTTTCTACACAGCTTGAAAGAACAATTTTCCCCATGTTAGAACAGTCATTCAAAAGCCCACCCCGCCTCCCATAGAACACCTGTTTCTGAACACAGACACCGCCAGGCTTTGCCATACAGTACATATGACATCCTTTTGTTTGAACACTTACCGCTTGAGAACACTCTAGGTGCTCCCCATAGAGAGCGAGCGTTTTTTTCTAAGAATTCGATTTGCGTGGGCGTATAGGTATCAATCCGAAGCGTCGTGTTGGTTCTCGAAAGAACCTTTAAAATCTAACAAATACATTGACAGCTTGGGAGAAACATTTTCAAAGCACAAAATATTTCTTTTACAACATACGGAGCCCGGATGTAGGTAAAGCGAGGTTGGTGTATGAGTTCACTTTTTAGATTCGCAGCGCTTTTCACTTAATGACGGGGAAGAAGGCTACCGAAAACTATGCAAATTTTCACTTTTTGCGATGCTTATCGACTGAGATTTCCGAACAACTGTTTGTTTCTGTGCCTAGACTGAGTACTGCCACGACAGGGCTACCATCACATCACATAAGCTGCATCTTACCATTGCCCAAGAAGACGAAGTTTCTGCAATTCGCTAGTTTCTATGAAGCAAACCGCCACTCGGGTTTGTGTCACTGACAGTCTGGTCATTTGTTGTATTTCAAATTCAGAGATACACAATAACATGCTCTTGTAGATCTAGAGTCGCTTTGAAACCGCAAACGACTCAAGGCCATGTGTGATTAAAATGGGTTTCACAGGGCCCCAATGGCTCAGGGGTTGAATAAACCACGAGAATTGGTGTTCGGTGTACTTGTGCTAGATAGTCACTCAAGTGACCCGTCTGTGCCATTTAAAGGTTTGGAATGCTATTGCGAATGTGTTTCATCAGGTTAGTATTGCTGTTTTTGCTCTGTACATCTCCTGTGGGGCGGAGTGGGCATTTAAAGCCCCAGTCTGCCTCAAATGATTTACAAAACGATTTAAATCTTCTCACGAAAAAAGCACTTCTAACCTTATGGAACACACTTGCAATAGCATTTAATAGCATGAAATGAAACAGTTCGTTTGAATGGCTATTTAGCTTGCGTAAACCACAAACCAATTTTCGAAGTTTATCTAACCGCTGAGTCATTGTGGACCCGTGTGATCCACTTTCCTTTTTTTCTCACAATTTAGTCGTCAGTTTGTGTATCTGCACTAGCACGTTATTGTGTACCTCTGAATCTAAAGTGCAACAAACCACTGCAAGTCACACGAATTTATCGGCGCTATGCAGAAAATTCGTCTGCTTGGGCAAACACGACCTTGCGTGATCTGCTTTTTACATTTAGTCAAGTAAAAGTAAATTTTAAAGGGCTTATTGTCCGTCAGGTCTTAATTGCCTATATTGGACATGAATTGGTTTATACGATTTGAGTTTTACGCCCTCCCGGCTTTTGATGTATGCGTGTTTAGATGGTATCAGCCATCTGCACTTATGGTAGAATGACCAAGATCTTTAACGTGCCATTGTGGTGACACGGGGTTGGGAGATGGATACCGTCTCTGGGTCTGCACATAAAGTTGACCCGTGTCCGTCCCGGCCCGGACTCGAACCAGCGACCTTTCGATCACAAGTCCAGTGCTCTACCACCTGAGTTTTGACTAAATGTTTTAACATAGAGGGGGAATCGAAACGAGGGTCGTGGTGTATGTGTGTGTGTGTGTGTGTGTGTGTGTGTGTGTGTGTGTGTGTGTGTGTGTGTGTGTGTGTGTGTGTGTGTGTGTGTGTGTGTGTGTGTGGGTGCGTGTGTGTAGAGCGATTCAGACCAAACTACTGGACCGATCTTTATGAAATTTTCCATGAGAGTTCCTGAGATTGATATCCCCGGACTTTTTTTCATTTTTTTGATAAATGTCTTCGATGACGTCATATCCGGCTTTTTGTGAAAGTTGAGGCGGCACTGTCACGCCCTCATTTTTCAACCAAATTGGTTGAAATTTTTGTCAAGTAATGTTCGACGAAGCCCGGACTTCAGTATTGCATTTCAACTTGGTGGCTTAAAAATTAATTAATGACTTTGGTCATTAAAAATCAGAAAATTGTAAAAAAAATATTTTTTTTATAAAACGATTAAAATTTACGTTCATCTTTTTTTCCATTATTTGCTGATTCCAAAAACATATAAATATGTTATATTTTGATTAAAAACAAACTCTGAAAATTAAATATATAAAAATTATTATCAAATTAAATTGTCTAAATCAATTTAAAAACACTTTCATCTTATTCCTTGTCGGTTCCTGATTCCAAAAACATATAGATATGATATGTTTGGATTAAAAACACGCTCAGAAAGTTAAAACGAAGAGAGGTACAGAAAAGCGTGCTATCCTTCTCAACGCAAGTACTACTGCTTTTGCCATGAGCGGTGGACTGACGATGCTACGAGTATACGGTCTTGCTGAAAAATGGCATTGCGTTCAGTTTCAGTCTGTGAGTTCGACAGCTACTTGACGAAATGTTGTATTTTCGCCTTACGCGACTTGTTTACATTTTAGTCAAGTTTTGACTAAATGTTTTAACATAGACGGGGAATCGAGACGAGGGTGTGGTGGATGCGTGTGTGTGTGTGTGTGTGTGTGTGTGTGTGTGTGTGTGTGTGTGTGTGTGTGTGTGTGTGTGTGTGTGTGTGTGTGTGTGTGTGTGCGTGTGTGTGTGTGTGTAGAGCGATTCAGACTAAACTACTCGACCGATCTTTGAGAAATGTGACATGAGAGTTCCTGGGAATGATATCCCCGGACGTTGTTGTCTTTTTTTCGATAAATGTCTTTGATGACGTCATATCCGGCTTTTTGTAAAAGTTGAGGCGGGACTGTCACACCAGGGGTGAGTTTTGGCGCTCGCCCGCTCGCCCGCGGCGACTTCAAATCGCGTCGGGCGAGTTCGAAATTCCTCTGAAATCGCCCGCCGGGCGGGTTCAAATTTTGCTGAAGTACAAAGTCGTTAGGCAACGTAGTCAATCGGAACGGCCGGCGAACAAATATCTCTGCGGGCGATCTCAAAATCTGTCACTTCTCTACTGCCCACTCATCCCCCCCTTCCCTCACTTTGAGGACTCAGGACTACCATCAATCAATGTCAGACACATTGGCTAGACAGCTACCCCCCTCCGCCTCACTTGACCGTGTCATCACCCCTCCAGTGCCACGAGCCGCTGGCGATTGCATCAGCAGTCAAAATAGTTAAACCCCCCCCCCCCCTCCGTCCCCCCTCTTTGCGCTATTCACTTCACCCCCTCTCTGATCTTATCCTGCGCTCACCAATCCTTCAGAGACTTTCACATGTTGTCAAACAGTTTCCTCTCAGATGAAAACTCGGTCATTGACCCCGAGTAAGAAGGTCAGTGTCTCGACAGGCAGCTGCGTTCAGATTGCAAGTAACGTCATTGACCCAGGTCTCAAGGCCAACCAGCTTTTACAATGCATCTGCCTTTGATCTGACCGCCCATCCAGAACTAACATATTCCCCCTAGCCCTCTGTATTTTTCCTTTGATGTGCCTGCTATGTACCACTGATCCAGTTTCTGGGAAATGTATATAATTATGTCATTGACTGCAGGGATACTCATTGAGACCGTTTTCCCAAATATGTTAACACCAGCTTTGCTGACCAACTTAGTACAAGTAGTGACAGTACTACTGCTGTCAATTATTTCCCTTCAACTAAGGAAGTAAAAAAAAACACCCAGATCCACTATAATTATGTGATAAAGAAGAAAAGACAGACCTTCAACAATAGGACAAGGGATGCAACTCTGCTGAATCAAAAGCATAAAGATCACCTGTGAACAATTCTAGGATCAGGAAATCTGAACATCTGTTTGTTTTCATTAGGAAATAGAAATGAAATGTAATGCTTTTGATTATTTATGACTTAAGCTGTGGTAAATTTGGCTGGTATGCAAGTTTTACAGTAATATTAATAACACAGACATAAAGAAAAAGAAACAAAACAAGAAAGCAACTTAGAAAATGTTTTGTTTGTAGTCAGCTTTTTATACTTGGTTTTATACAACAAAAAACATAATTTAAATTAAAAAAAATGCTGATTTACTCTTTTGTAGTGTGTGTTTATGTGGTAAGTAAAGTTCCATAGTAAATTACTTTGTAAATTGTGTGGTAGGGGTACATAAAGGGGGTAACTTTTAGTGAGGTTTAGTGTGTGATTGTGTGACAGGGTGTGAATGTGGTTTTGATTTCTTGTTTCTTTGTGGCGGCTTTTATTTTAAATTCTTTATTAAAACAAGGTTAATTATCATTATATTAAAACATAGCATTTTAGTCATCAAGTTTTCTGTGTGTTTGTGGTAGTTATTAGTAGTGCAAATCCACATGTATGCATTATACGTATGAATGTACGTCTTTTGTGTATGTGGTTAGCAAGCGACGAGCCCCTGGGGCGGTTGTAAGAAATCCCGGCAAGTTGGGGGCCGGTTGGAATTTGGGGGGGCCGGTTCAATTTTTGACTTACCGGCCCCCCTGGCCGGTAGCAAAAAAAGTTAAGGTACACCCCTGTCACACCCTGAATTTTCAATCAAATTGATTGAAATTTTGGCCAAGCAATCTTCGACGAAGGCCGGACTTTGTTATTGCATTTCAGTTTGGTGGCTTAAAAATTAATTAATGACTTTGGTCTTTAAAAATCTAAAAATTGTTAAAAAAAAAACCAAATAATTATACAACGATCCAACTTTATGTTCATCTTATTTTTCATCATTTTCTGATTCCAAAAACATATAAATATTTTATATTTGGATTAAAAACAAGCTCTGAAAAATAAAAATATAAAAATCATGATTAAAATCAAATTTCCGAAATCGTTTTAAAAACAATTTCATTTTATTTCTTGTCGGTTCCTGATTCCAAAAACATATAGATATGATATGTTTGGATTAAAAACACGCTCCGAAAGTTAAAACGAATAGAGGTACAGTAAAGCGTGCTATGAAGCACGGCGCAACCGCTACCGCGCCAAACAGGCTCGTCACTTACGCTGCCTTTTGCACTAGCGGCGGACTTCGTTCAGTTTCATTCTGTGAGTTCTACAGCTTGACTAAATGTAGTAATTTGACGAGGGTCGTGGTGTATGTGTGTATGTGTGTGTGTTTGTGTGTGTGTGTGTGTGTGTTTGTGTGTGTGTGTGTGTGTGTGTGCCTGCCGGCATAGCAACCCGCTTTACCCCCCTCTCTCTCTCATCCCCAACCTCCACTCTCTCTCCTTGGATCGTAGGCCTTTGCAAAAGTAGGCCTATAGAATCGAAATCTAGAACTTGCTGCTGGACGCCACTGCATGTTGTGGCCACACGTGCTTTGCGTGGATCTTGAGATTCCTATGTTGGTTCGCTGCACCGAGATTTATAATGGAGAGATTCGGAGGGAGGTGTTAGTGAGAGTGGTATGGAAATAGTAAAAACCTAAAATCTAGATCAGCGCATATCTTGACCATTAATTAATTTATTTTTAGTAGAAACGGCACCCTTTTTATAACCTCTGGTAGAGAAGTTGTGACCTCTAGACTTTGTTTTTTGACATTATGCAAACTTACGTTTTACTAAAAATAGCCGCTCCCCTTCAAGGCCGCTCTCGGTGTCACGCTCTTTCCAAATCGGTCTATTTTTTGTGAGTGAACTCTGTCACGTGAAGAATTCTGAGTCTCTGCATCTAACGAACTTAGAATTCAGTTGGTGTGTCGAGCTGGTAGGCGAAGGGTCGTCCCTTGAAGTTGAATTGTCTGAAGAAGAACCCACTGAAGAATTCGCCGAGAGTAGCAAGAACTTAGAAGAACACACCGAAGATGAAGAAGAAGAATCTCCAGAAGTTATGAAGACTCAGAAGTTATCTCCGTAAACCCGAAGTCTCACAGGCCAGGAATAGGTAAACTTTTACTTTTTATGTTTAGTTTAGCCTTGCAGCCTAGAAATAAAATCCAGTTTTATTAGGCTAGTCTCGAATTGACAGAAAATAGGCTAGAATTTAGTGGTAAAGCAGTGTCAAATTGTGGTCAGCATCTTTAGGAATGATGAAAACAAAGGTGTTGAATTTTCTATTGTTTTTGTGCCTTGTAGCGCATAAGTTATGATTTGACTTGTTTTTCAACTAAGTTTGGCACAAGAATGCTTGGCTTCTCTCAAAGTATAAAACCTTGGAATTGGCATAAGAAAAGTTCTGAATTCTCAATTGACCTTTTGAAATTAAAAACCCTTTTGAGTCAAGTTTCTTTATAGAAACATTTTTTTTTTGTTTTCTTTGTGATAAATTGTTATTCCTTTTTTTGTGCTTGTTTTTCTGCCTTTTTATGAACTAATTTTAATTGCCAGTTTTAAAGTTTTATAAAAAGGATAAAAACAATCTTGCTGACCGCAATGAGAACCCTTTTTTTTTGGTATCCTTTTGTGATTTGATATGAAATGTGACTGAACAGCCTGAATTTATTGCGCTTTTATTGCGCTTTTTGAAATGAATTGTTGAAATATCATCCTGTCGGCAAATGCGATCATTGGGGTAAAATATAATTTGATTTATTTATTGTTCTTGATATTGATATTGGAACGGATGACTGCTATGTCATTGTAATTTCAGACCATGATTTATTTTTGAATTAAATTGAACACACAGTGAAAATTATACAGTTTGGTAGCATTTTGTTGTGTTTGCTTTGTGGAGTGATCAACTGAACATGTCGACGGTTTGGTGGATTACTTCACCCTTTATTGTAGAACAATTACATGATTTTCACTTGAAACTGGACATTGAATATTTTTTCACCCAAATTGGTTGATTTATCTGAACTTTGAAACGCAATTTTGTTTTCTGAAATTTACCCTTTGATTGCTGCTGCTGACAGTGTTGATTGTTTTTTGTGTAAATGATTTTGTATGAATGATGTTTTTTGCCATGATAATAAATTTGGTCGAAACAGTTTTCGACAGGTTCAACAACCAAATAAACCTCGTTTGCGGAACCAAACCTGTTGGACAAGCCTTCATTTGTGTGACATCGGGCTGAATGGGTGTGAATCCACTGCAACACTGCATTCCCCACACCCTAATAAATGCTTCAGCATCCCAAGCATCTACAGTGTGTGTGTAGAGCGATTCAGACTAAACTACTGGACCGATCTTTATGACATTTGTCATGAGAGTTCCTGGTAATGATATCCCCGGACGTTTTTCTTTTTTCGATAAATGTCTTTGATGACGTCATATCCGGCTTTTTGTAAAAGTTGAGGCGGCACTGTCACACCCTCATTACATTTAGTCAAGTTTTGACTAAATGTTTTAACATAGAGGGGGAATCGAAACGAGGGTCGTGGTGTATGTGTGTGCGTGTGTGTGTGCGTCCTTGCGTGTGTGTGTGCGTGCGTGTAGAGCGATTCAGACCAAACTACTGGACCGATCTTCATGAAATTTGACATGAGAGTTCCTGGGAATGATATCCCCGAATGTTTTTTTTCCTTTTTTTGATAGATACCTTTGATGACGTCATATCCGGCTTTTTGTAAAAGTTGAGGCGGCACTATCACGCCCTCATTTTTAATCAAATTGATTGAAATTTTGGCCAAGCAATCTTCGACGAAGGTCAAACTTCGGTATTGCATTTCAGCTTGGTGGCTTAAAAATTAATTAATGACTTTGGTCATTAAAATTCTGAAAATTGTAAAAAAAATTATTATTTTCTAAAACGATCCAAATTTACGTTCATCTTATTTGTCATCATTTTCTGATTCCAAAAACATATAAATATGTTATATTTGGATTAAAAACAAGCTCTGAAAATTAAAAATTAAAAAATTAATATCAAAATTAAATTGTCGAAATCAATTTAAAAACACTTTCATCTTATTCCTTGTCGGTTCCTGATTCCAAAAACATATAGATATGATATGTTTGGATTAAAAACACGCTCAAAAAGTTAAAACGAAGAGAGGTACAGAAAAGCGTGCTATCCTTCTCAGCGCAACTACTACCCGCTCTTTTTGTCAATTTCACTGCCTTTGCCATGAGCGGTAGACTGACGATGCTACGAGTATACGGTTTTGCTGAAAAATTGCATTGCGTTCAGTTTCATTCTGTGAGTTTGACAGCTTGACTAAATGTTGTATTTTCGCCTTACGCGACTTGTTTTTCAATGAAATTGATTGAAATTTTGGCCAAGCAATCTTCGACGAAGGCCGGACTTCGGTATTGCATTTCAGTTTGGTGGCTTAAAAATTAATTGATGACTTTGGTCATTAAAAATCTGAAAATTGTAAAAAAAAAAAAAATTTATAAAACAATCCAAATTAACGTTCATCTTTTTATTCATCATTTTCTCATTCCAAAAACATATAAATATGTTATATTTGAATTAAAATCAAGCTCTGAAAATTAAAAATATAAAAATTATGATCAAAATTAAATTTCCGAAATCGTTTTAAAAACTGGTTCATCTTATTCTTTGTCGGTTCCTGATTCCAAAAACATAATAGATATGATATGTTTGGATTAAAGGCACAGTAAGCCTCCCGTAAACCATCACAGAGCTCCCCGAGCGTCTACATACAGTACAAGCATACTTCCATTTGAACGCTCACCGAACTGGAACATCCTGGCTGCTTTCTGTCGAGCGTGAGAAATTTTCAAAGCATTTGTTTTTGTGGACTTGGTGCTGTACAACAATGGCGCCTCGTTTTGGTGCTGGACGGCTGTTGTGAATATTCAACTTACCGGCGGAAATCACGCCCGGACAGTAAGCCTTCCGTAAACCATCACAGATACTGTCAGGCTTTTACACACAGTACAAACACCCTTCCATTTGAACGCTCACCAAACGGGAACATCCTAGGTGCCCTACGTAAAGAGCGAGCAATTTTTAAAGAATTAATTTTGCAGATTGTCAAAAATGAGTTACTTCCCTTGGACCGTGGTGCGTTTTTGCGCTAGACCTAACTTTTAAAATCTAAATAATAAATTGACAGCTTGTTACACAAACATTCTTTAATCATAAAATAATTCTTTTTTCATCAAGACAAGATCAGTACAATTCGAAGTTTTGAAAGTTTGAAAAAACACTGAAAAGCCCGGAAGCAGGATCACGCAAGGGTCGTAGCAGACGACGGTTTATGCATATCGCCGTTCCTCTCTGCAGTCAAAAGCCATCGATAGAGTTCTTGTGAACCACAGCCGTTTGTTTCGTGCATAAAAACGTGCTATTGTAGATAAGCTCACATCGAGTCGCATTCAAATGACTAACTGGCGACTACATTGTGAAAAAGGAAAACTGGATCACACGGGTTCACGATGGCTCAGGGGTAAGATAAACCACGCAAAAATAAATTCTTTGAAAATTGTTCGCTCTTTACGGAGGGCACCTAGGATGTTCTCAATCGGTGAGTGTTTAAATGAAAGGGTGTTTGTACTGTGTGTAAAAGCCTTACCGTATCTGTGATGGTTTACGGGAGGCTTACTGTGCCTTTAAAAACACGCTCAGAAAGTTAAAACGAAGAGAGGTACAGTAAAGCGTGCTATGAAGCACAGCGCAACCGCTACCGCGCCAAACCACGGGGGATAACCTGTCAATGGCCGAACAGAAGCCGAAGGCCGCTCATGACACGTGTGAAGGCAAGTTTTGTCTGTTTTCTAGGTATTGTTTGATTTATGTCGGGATTTAAGGTAAGCTACTGATTCAGCGATGACTAAATTTGTTTCTCGATGCATAACAAGTCAGGGAGCGATTGATATTTGCCCGTAAATAGCCTTCAAAGCTGAAAATGTCCGCGATCGAGCACCGGAAATGGCTGTTCGATGGGTTTTGCAAGTAGAAATGTGCTTTATTTCACCAAATCAGCTCGTATTTGGTGTGGGTACGGGATTCTAGAGGACGAAGGAGTCATAAGAGGTGCAAAGAAATGCTATTTGGGAGTAGAATAAATCTTCCGAGACAGTAGACAAGAGAAGGTCATATTTGAGAGAAGCGCGTAGGCCGATTGTCTTTCCGACAAGCGAATGATACAGCAGATTAATCATTCGTTTTGACCACAAATCTAGTCTCTAGTTTTAATGAATGAGTTTTTTAATTAAAACAATCACGAGAACTCTCTCGCTTAGCCTAATGGCTGTTCGATGGGTTTCGCAAGTAGAAATGTGCTTTATTTCACCAAATCAGCTCGTATTTGACATCGGTTTGGTATATATATATATATATTTTTTTTTCTAATCCTACCGCGAACTGGATAGCAGACGCGGCACGACTGTTGCACCACACTTTGAAGTAATCCCACACTTTGAAGTAAATTACTTCAAAGTGTGGGGATGTGCCCCACACTTTGAAGTAAACCCATTTTTTACTTCAAAGTGTGGGGGGATCTTCCCACACTTTGAAGTAAACTCAGTTTTTACTTCAAAGTGTGGGAGGATCTTCCCACACTTTGAAGTAACTTACTTCAAAGCGTGGGACTTTTGCATCGCCTGTTTGAGCCTGATGATTTTGTCCAAAAAAATGGCAACGTCTTTTGGATGAGTGAACAGAAAAAGTGAGCGAGCCAAGAAACATAGTGATGTTTGTTAATATCAGGCTGCAATGTCCCATTGTTGAGTGTGACGAAAACTCGTGGTGACGATTTTAAAACATGTTGGGTCACGCATGGTCCAATCTTACATGGTCCAATCTTACATGGTCCAACCTTACATGGTCCGACCTTACATGGTCCAATCTTACATGGTCCAATCTTACATGGTCCAACCTTACATGGTCCAATCTTACATGGTCCATATATATATATATATTATTGGACCATGTAAGATTGGGTCACGCATGGTCCAATCTTACATGGTCCAATCTTACATGGTCCAATCTTACATGGTCCAATCTTACATGGTCCATATATATATTATTGGACCATGTAAGATTGGATCATGTAAGGTTGGACCATGTAATATTGGACCATGTAAGGTTGGACCATGTAAGGTTGGACCATGTAAGATTGGACCATTTATGATTGGACCATGCAAGATTGGACCATGTAAGGTTGGACCATGTAAGATTGGACCATGTAAGATTGGACCATGTAAGATTGGACCATGTAAGGTCGGACCATGTAAGGTTGGACCATGAAAGATTGGACCATGTAAGTTTGGACCATGCGTGACCCAACATGTTTTAAAATCGTCACCACGAGTTTTCGTCACACTCAACAATGGGACATTGCTTAAAGCCTGATAACAAACATCACTATGTTTCTTGGCTCGCTCACTTTTTCTGTTCACTCATCCAAAAGACTTTGCCATTTTTTTGGACAAAATCATCAGGCTCAAACAGGCGATGCAAAAGTCCCACTCTTTGAAGTAAGTTACTTCAAAGTGTGGGAAGATCCCCCCACACATTGAAGTAAAAACTGAGTTTACTTCAAAGTCTGGGAAGATCCCCCCACACTTTGAATTAAAAAATGGGTTTACTTCAAAGTGTACTTTGAAGTAAAAAATGGGTTTACTTCAAAGTGTGGGGCACATCCCCACACTTTGAAGTAATTTACTTCAAAGTGTGGGATTACTTCAAAGTGTGGTGCAACAGTCGTGCCGCGTCTGCTATCCAGTTGGTTTAAACAGTTTTATTCAGTTGCATAAATACAAAGCCGTAATTGAAAATTGTAATTAAGGGAGCACAACAAGATAAACTTATAAATGTGCTCTTAGAAACAAACGAGTAATGTGGCGGACAATATTGTAAATGCAGGATATTTAAACAAATGAAAACAAAAACAACAACAACGATAACTATAGCAACAGTGGTACGGAAATCTCACACACACACAACGCACACTCACACACACACACGTTTGTTTGTTTGTTTGCTTAACGCCCAGCCGACCACGAAGGGCCATATCAGGGCGGTACACACACACGTGCACACACACAAAAACACACACACACACACACACACACACATAGAGACACACACATAGAGACACAGAGGACAATCAGATACAGGGAGAGAGAGAGAGAGAGAGAGAGAGAGAGAGAGAGAGAGAGAGAGAGAGAGAGAGAGAGAGAGAGAGAGAGAGAGAGAGAGAGAGAGAGATATTGCATCCACTATAGGTCAATTCAATGCTCTAGTAACAAAATGACTAAACATAATATGGTGTTAACAAAAACGTTTGCTGTCTAATATAAATTTCTGAATCTGATAAAACAGCGCTGTGTTTTCAGCCAAGGACTTGTCACTATTACCGTACATAGCACACAAAACAGTAATATCATTATTATCTGGTAGAGTATCAATAGTGGTTGCTCTAACATTCGTGTACAATGGACAGTCAAATAAAAAGTGTTCACAATTTTCAACATGAAAACCACACCTGCAGAAAACATCATTTGTCAAATGTCTTTTAAACATATCTGCATTTAAATCGCTTATCTCTAATCTTAATTTACAATGAATGATTTCTGCTTTTCGAACTTTAGAGTAGACATACGGGGGAATTAGAGGGTCATCTCTGGACAAAAATCTTTTAAAACAACCAATTGAATTCGTTTGTTTTATATGATCAGGTAATTCATTCCATAAAGATGTTGCAGAAGGAAAAAAGGAATGCTTATATAATTCAGTTCTACATCGAAACATTTGCCTATCATATGGTTTGCGTCGGTGGTACGGATTTACTGCTGAAATGAGAGATGGTAAGTAATCAAGTAAGTACACTGGCGCTAGACCATTAACTAATTTAAAATAAACGATCAATTTATGTTTTCTGCGCCGTTCTTGCAGTGTTGTAAAACCTGACTCATTGTAAAGTTTTTGATGGCTTGTTCCACGAACAGCTCCGATAATAGTTCTAATAGCATCTAGGTGCATTTTTTCAAGTTCAACTGCCAACATTGCATTGCAATTATCCCATATTACATCTGCATAGTCAAAATGAGGAAGAATAAAAGCCTTATACATCATTTCTAGTGCCTTGCGACTGAGCCGATATTTATAGGAACGCAAACATGCAACTAAAATACGAGCTTTAACAACTATAGAGTGTACATGATGATTCCATTTACAGTCATTTTGCAGATACACGCCCAAATGTTTATGAACAGTGGTTTCAATTAATATCTCTTCGCCAAATTTTAGCGGGAATGTTTCCGGTTGTCTTCTAGTAGAGACAGTCAATAATTCAGTTTTGGACTGATTAAAATTAACTTTCCAATTTTTTGCCCATTGCATTATCTGTTGTGCATCAGAATTCAAAATTTCAGTGCGTTCAAGTGTATTATCGAGGGACACGTACATACTCGTGTCGTCGGCAAATAATTTAATTATTGATTTAATATCAACAACAATGTCATTAATATAAACAAGAAACAGAAGTGGCCCCAAGACTGACCCTTGAGGGACACCAGAATGAACACAGCGGTAATTTGACATGCAACCTTTTATAACTACAGCTTGAGTTCTATCAGACAAATAATCTTTAATCCATTCTAATAACATATCTCTTATACCTATTGCGTATAATTTATAAATCAGACCACGATGCCATACTCTATCGAACGCTTTGGAAATATCAAAAAATATTGCTTGTGATGTACATTGCTTGTCCAAAGATTGACACAAATCGTCATATATACCAAGAAGTTGAAAGACAGTTGAGTCACCTGGAATAAAGCCTGACTGAGATACTGTCAATAAATTATGATCTGTCAAATACGTAAACATATGAGTTTGAATACATTTTTCCATTACTTTACCGATACAGCTTAATAAGGATATTGGGCGATAATTTGTGCATAGTGACTTCTCGCCTTTCTTGTAAACTGGGGTAACATGTGCCACTTTCCAAGCCTTTGGAAATTTACCTTCGGCTAATGATCTACTAAACAGTTTTGAAAGTGGATCAGAGACAACGTCTACGGCTGCTTTAAGAATCTTGTTATGAACAAGATCGGGACCAACTGCCTTGTTTTGGCCAAGGGATTTAATAATTCCAGAAACCATGTCAGTAGTAATGATAAGTGGAGGAGCGGATCCTGGGTGCTCTGGCAGGGTTGGAAAAGGATCATATTCATCATCAACACAAGATTGGTTAACAAAAAATGTATTAAATACTTCTGCTTTCTCCTCATCAGAATAACAAATAATTCCGTTATTGTCAATTGGTGGAATTTCTGACTGTGATAGGCCTTTCTTGGTCATGAATTTATTTACTAACTTCCACCAATCTTTGTTACCAAAATGTATTTGCGAATTTATTCTATCATCCAATTCAATATCATGTTCTTCTTTTCTTTTACGAATTTTGTCTACTAAAATGTTTCGAATGCGTCTGAATAACGCCCAACACCACATAGAATCTAAACGTTTAGCTAAACTGTGTATTATTTGTTTTTTCCTTATCAACTTTTTAATTCCCTCGGTTATCCATGGGGCATCTCGTTCATTTATCACAACTGTTTTTACAGGCATACAGTGCTTGGCAGTAGTCATTAGTATATCCGTAAATGATTCGACTGCTGCATCCAGTGGTTCTAAGTTAACAACCTCAGGCCAATCTAGATTTAGCAAATCATCTACAAATTTCCCAATATTGAGTTTTGAATAATTATAAATGGTGCGCTTGAATGAACGTTTTAAATTAACTGTTTTCTTTATTTTAACATACGGGCAAGAATGGTCACTGCAAACTGGAGGGAAAATATCAACTGCATCTATCATGTCTGGACATGGGGTTAATATCAAGTCAATAAGAGTGGATGAATGTTCTGTAATTCGTGTTGGTTCTGTCACGATTTGAAACAAGCTATTAACATTTAATAATCGTTGAAGGTGAGGCGGAGGGTTGTTCATACAATCAGCATTAAAATCGCCAAGTATTATCAATTTCTGTGGTGTCCTTGATGCTGACTGAAATGATTCATCAATCAAGTCCCAGTAATTTACATTAGCATCTGGTGGTCTATAAAAAGTACCAATAAGAAGGGTCTCCTGGTCGATTTTGGTTTCCACCCAGTTCGCGGTAGGATTAGAAAATATATATATATATATACCAAACCGATGTCAAATACGAGCTGATTTGGTGAAATAAAGCACATTTCTACTTGCGAAACCCATCGAACAGCCATTAGGCTAAGCGAGAGAGTTCTCGTGATTGTTTTAATTAAAAAACTAATTCATAAAAACTAGAGACTAGGTTTCTGGTCAAAACGAATGATTAATCTGCTGTATCATTCGCTTGTCGGAAAGACAATCGGCCTACGCGCTTCTCTCAAATATGACCTTCTCTTGTCTACTGTCTCGGAAGATTTATTCTACTCCCAAATAGCACTTCTTTGCACCTCTTATGACTCCTTCGTCCTCTAGAATCCCATATCCACACCAAATACGAGCTGAGTTGGTGAAATAAAGCACATTTCTACTTGCAAAACCCATCGAACAGCCATTTCCGGTGTTCGATCGCGGACATTTTCAGCTTTGAAGGCTATTTACGGGCAAATATCAATCGCTCCCTGACTTTTTATGCATCGGGAAACAAATTTAGTCATCGCTGAATCAGTAGCTTACCTTAAATCTCGACATAAATCAAACAATACCTAGAAAACAGACAAAACTTGCCTTCACACGTGTCATGAGCGGCCTTCGGCTTCTGTTCGGCCTTTGACAGGTTATCCCCCGTGCAAACAGGCTCGTCACTTTCACTGTCTTTTGCACTAGCGGCGGACTACGTTCAGTTTCATTCTCTGAGTTCCACAGCTTGACTAAATGTAGTAATTTCGCCTTACGTGACTTGTTCTTTCTTATGACAAGGTTGCGTCAAAGTAGTAAAGACGTAATTTAGCAGATAAAATAGAACATTGTTTCCGTAGAACTACCAACCTTCAGATTGCATCGTGCCTTTACTTGATCAGCAACACACACATACACAGACTGTTGTGCTAGGCGTCAATGCTTTGTTCCGTGCTAATGAACGCTCCCAGTTACCTTCTCAATGTTTTATACAGATCTCAAAGTGAAAGTACACAGGCGCTAGCGAAGAAACAAAACCGAAAACAGTTTCGTTGAAGTACTGCGCTGTGTGTCAACTGACTCAGCGCAAGCGCGACCATGTCACCCCTCTCCTCATGACCCTTCACTGGCTACCAATCAAAGCACGCATAACATATAAAATAGCTACCCTGTGTTACCGTAGCCTTCAAGACTCTGCCCCTTCTTACCTGTCTACGCTCTTAAAGCCACACGTCCCCACACGCAACCTCAGATCTGCTGACACAGGGCACCTTGTTGTCCCACGCGTCAAACTGAACGCTTTCGGCAAGCGCGCCTTTACCTACACAGCTCCCTCTATTTGGAACTCTCTGCCCATGTCTGTCCGCCTTTCTACCTCTCTCCTTTTCTTCAAGTCCTCTCTAAAAACACACCTCTTCCAGCAATACTTCAACCCCTAGCCTGTGCGAGTGAATTGATGTTGTCCGTGTGTGTGTGTGTGCGTGTGTGTGTGTGTGTGTGTGTGTGTGTGTGTGTGTTTGTGTGTGTGCGAGTGAGCGACACGAGTATATGCGAGTAATTGGTTGTGTGCACTGTTCAGTATTTGCCACATTGAGGAGAGGGGTCACTTGCCACCGTAGCGCGCTGTGGGCCGGCTGGGTGCGGGTTGCTTGCGAGGGCTGTATTTTGTACATTGATTATTTGATACATGTATAAATGCGTCTCCAGGAAAATGTTTTGTTTTAATCTTGTGTCGATACTATTTAATTCTGCCTCGTTATTAGCCATTGAGTATAACTGTTTTATCACCATTGCTTTATTGTTGTTCTTTGGCCATTTACGTTGAATGACTTGTTATACATTGACATTGATAGTTTTATTCTTCTTCTTCTTCGTCGTTCGCTAGATAGTTTTATTGTAAGAACCTTTTTTAATTCCTATTAACTCGATGTTCTTTAACTATGTTTAAACATAAATGCATATTGTAAGAGACCGACTGTATTGTGCTGTTGTATTTGTCAGACTTGATTGTACCAAGTCCCTACACATGTTGTAATGCGCTTAGAGCCAAATATTTTTGTTTTTTGTAAGGGATAGGCGCAATATAAATACACTTTATTATTATTATTTAAGTTATTGAGACATCCCAGTGCACTAAGGGATTTATAGAGCAAATCGAGAAAATTCATGATTGAACGAAGCGCATAGCGCTGAGTTCAATAATTATTTTCGAGATTTGCTCTATAAATCCCTTAGTGCACTGGGATTGTTTCAATAACGATATTGTCAGTACCGCCATAGAAAAAAGAAGATTCCAAGCGCACATTTTGCAACGCGCATTTGAATAGGCATAACTGTGTGGTCAGGTCGTGTACAGTAAAGATCTACTTTTGTGTGGGGTGTCTCAAGTGTGTCGTGCTTTCGTCACACGCATTTTAATTTCTGTTGGTAAATTCCAGTGTAGCGTTAATCTGAACAGTGATGATCTTTCAGAGAGACCTCATTTGAACTCGGAGAAAGGGCTGTGCTCTTCATTTTTTGCGATTCGAAACCTCCAGTCGAGCTTCGACGGATTGGCTGTGCGGAGTGACTCCCCTTGAATTGACTCGAAGCCGCGGGACTCGACGGTTCGCACATTTTCAAAACAAATGTGGCATATTTCTCGTGTTGAATCTTCACTCATCGGGGAGTCTGATACTAAATATGAACGGTAAGAATGCTCTGAACCCTACACGTATTATATCCCCATCGTTTTTTCGTTCACATTTGCCCAACATGTTAATTTGCTGAGCGGGGTTTATGTCGTCTGCTAGGGCAATCAAACCACTGCATGCAGTCTGCACTGACTGAGTCTGCACGCACGAGGCACGCTGGTAATAAGTCTTATAATGGTAAGAACGTTCTGAACCCTACACGTTTTCGATTACGATTGTTCTTGCCTTGAAATAATAATTCGGAAACCATTCATTTACTGAACTGATGCAGTCGTATTTCAGTGTAGTCAGTGCGGCTACGTATGACAGTCGATCGAGTCAGTCTTCCAAACTGGTCTAGCTGGTACGTTATCGGAATAACACTTGTGTTTTCTGCTAGCGGGTGGGAATTTTATATTAACTCATCATTTGGTAATGTGGATGATAAGCTACATGCCACTAACACGATGAGAAGAATCTATGCAAGTCGGCGAGAGACAGCGGCTTCTATTTTTAGATCAGTGGCAGCCGCACTGTGGCACAGGCACATGCAATCTGTCAGAAAAAAACCCACTTCTGCTTTAATTGAGAAGCAGGGAATTTATGGTCATTTGGTATTGTGGAGAATATAAGCTACATGTCAGTAATTAATTCTGAGGATGAGAGCACAGTCTTGCTTAGGTAAAGGGCGTAAGAATACGCTCTGTGGAAAAGTTAGCGCACTCCAAGAGTGCGCTAACAGTTTTAGCGCATCGCCATTAGCCAATCAACTGGTTCACATCAGTCATGTGACACCAGTACTTACTGACAATTATTATTATTATTATATCGTTTGTACACCGGATGTTTCCGTTCGTACAGCGTCATTTTCGGCACTTGATCGAGGAAAAAAATTGCGGTAAATCGTGTGGGCAGCTCACTTTCATGATATTGCAAGAATTAGGTAGCAAATTGATTGGGCTATGTGTACAATAAACACCAATGTGCTAGTACAGTCGACTTCATGGTTCCACATGCGGGTCATAGGGGAAGGGCTCCTAATATGGACCACCTTTTTATTATAGCTAATAACTAGCTTGTTTTATCACCAACAAGTATATGTTGCATGGTGGTTGTTCTTTGTCTAGGGTACCCTCAAGTTGAATTCCAGCTAGCAAGCTGTGCTAGAAACTCTGTACAAATTAAAGAAAGAAAAAGTTGCTAGTGGTCCATATTAGGAGCATGGGCTCCTAATATGGACCTGTGAGGCTCCTAATATGGACCACTTTCAAATACTCCACAAACATTCAAAATAACACGCTACAACCAAGTATGTCACTTTAAAGTTTATTCAAACGTAAACCTGAACAATTTCATTCAGTTCAACAAGAAGAAGAATCAAAATACAACATAACAGCCACGAAGATAAGAAACGAAGCGGACTCATCAAAATTGACAGGGAGAGATCGCCTCATAGTGCAGTGAAATTCAACTTTATTTTACGACAAAAAAATCAATAGTTCGTATGTGTGAAGTAGAAACAACAACAACTTTAAACCTCATCTCTAATGTCGAAATTGTGTATGCTGATAAATGAGCAAATGCCCTTGGGGAAAAAAATCATCAAACTGTAAAACTATTTTATCGACACATAAATACATCGTCAACAGGAACAAAACAGATACATATCGTGAAACAAATGAAAAAAGTCAACATCGACAATGTATGTTCATTACTTTCGAAGTTAAATTCGGCAAAAAGTGTTAAAGAAACGACGGGTGGGCGGGGGGTGGGGGGGGGGGTGGTGTATAGGGGGGGGGGGAGGTAACGGGGGGCCAGGAGGAAGATATTAATGGTACCGTGCCTTGATGATTTAATGTGACTCAAATAAGTGTCAGAAGGTCATTGCTAATTATTAAAGAAAAAATTATATGGGGGGGTGGGAGGTGGTGAAGTTAACACAACCTAGGAATTGTCTGTCGAGTTTGCACGATGAGTTGCGTTGTAATCCCGAACGCAATATGCAAAGCTGCTCTTAGTGATTATCTCTTTGGTAAACAGTGGCCACACGATAAGCCCTACCTTCATAGGAAAGGCTCTGAAGGTAAACCTATCCCATGTATCCTGAAACCAAACAAAACATGACACCGGTGCAGGTTAGGCAACCAGGCACATCCTGCACTGAGCAGCGCCGAGAGGTTGATGCGAGATAAAGGGAGAGGGGGTAAAAATCGGGTTCAACGGGTAAAAAGGAAGTGGAATCAGCATTGTTAACGTGAATTTGCTGTCATTCCTAGACAACTCCATGGCAGACAAGCAGAAATAAATGTAGAATAGAATACTTCTTATAGGCGAACGCGGCAGTTAAAAAATCAAAATCGGTAAGCCCTTCGCGAGACATGGCAAGCCAACGTAGGTCAGCTGACAACGCACACGATCTCTCTCTCTCTCTCTCTCTCTCTCTCTCTCTCTCTCTCTCTCTCTCTCTCTCTCTCTCTCTCTCTCTCTCTCTCTCTCTCTCTCTCTCTCTCTCTCTCTCTCTCTCTCTCTTTCTCTCTCTCCCTCTGTTAAACATACCAGGATGTGAAGTGGGATAAGTGGTGACACACTTCACGAATCAAGAGTAGAGTTTTGTTATCAAGTTTAACATAAGAGCCAAGACGACCCCCACACACACACACACACAAACTCACACACACAAACTCACACACACACACCCACACACACACACACACATACACACACACACACGCACACACACACACAGTATCATACCATCACTAGTGCACACGCCATGACAAATCATGTGAAAATCAAGAAGAATGGTCAACAAAAGCATATCTCACATAAGGTCGTTGTGCATTGATAAAAGTTAAAGTGCCAACAGCAATCAGTGAAGACCCCCGCTTGTAAATTTAAAAAAAAATGTAAACGAACAGAAAATGAGAAAGAGAAAAGGAAAATAAAGAAGGATAAAAGCAACCGGCATGCAACAGAAGTAAAAAAAAGAAGAAAAAAAGCTAACAACAAAAGTCACTGACAAACATCGGGTTGTCCCTGCACAAGCAGTGTGAGCCCATCTTTTGCAGGTCCTGCTGCAGATCATGTCCTCCAGGCTCCACTCGCCACACAGGTTGCAGTGCCAATTCCCCTCAGTTTCAGTTTCTGCTTGCTTCGTGTTCTCTGCGGTTTTCTTTGTTGTTCTCTTCCTGCTGCTCTTCGGATTGGTCATCCTGGTGGCATTCTTTTTTCTCTTGTACGTTTTTTCTTCCAGCTTACGTTTGTAGGGGCTCGCGGTGAGCTCTTCTGCGGATGTTCTACGGTCTTTCTGACGTTTTTTGACGATGGATTGGAAAGCTCAACGGTAGAACCTTGAGGTGGAAGGACACAATCATAATGTCCAGCGTTGTCACCGAACGCGGTGTAGATCAAATACACCGGCAGGGTTTAATTTGGGAGAAAAGGGCAATGGGACATTTGTCCCCCTCAACCAAATTCTGATGGGACATAGTTGAAGGTAAGAAGCGCTTAAGAGGCCTGTACGCGTTTTGACCAAAGATGCAAAATGGTGCAATATGGTGCCATCTGAGAATAAGCCGCTATATCGTGTTATCTGTGTGTGTGTGTGTGTGTCTGTGTGTGTGTGCGTGTGTGTGTGTGTGTGTGTGTGTGTGTGTGTCTGTGTGTGTGTGCGTGTGTGTGTGTGTGTGTGTGTGTGTAATCCGATGTAAAGTGTACATTTGGTTGCGCACTGGTATGTAATCTCAATGCGCCCTTTGACGCACTGAATGGAATTGTGATGAGACATTTTCAGATTTAATGCGCCAATGGCGCAGGGCGCACTATTAAATAAAACCCTGCACCGGAGAGGCATGTGCAAATCCACTCCCATACTTCAGTGTACTCCCTCTCCTATCAAGGATGATGATCGGCCTTTCCAGCATTTTTGATGTTTGGGATATTTCAAACTTCCCAACCATTGCTGTTGGAGCTGCCATTGCGAATACTCTATTGTGCAGTGTTAGGAAACGAATATGACGAGGCATGTCTGCATTCAAAGCATCCTCCACCATATACTCAGCGTGTTCATCAATCTGGTCCCAAATGTGAATCATCAGCTGACTTCGCAAGCTATTAGCTGCCGCTTGTTCTTTCAGTCTAAGTACTGGATCAACAGGCTGGCCGTTCAACCGCTGGCAAGTTTGCAGGACTGGATCAGTGGCGACAACAATGCTTCTGAATAAGCAACGCAGATGTTTATTTCAAATGTTGAAGGAAAGGGTACACCTGATGAAGCATCCGTCCCTGATGGTCGTGATGGTCCGTCAGTAGTTGCCCGAGGTGACCATGGTTGTTGTTCTGAAGCCGATGGTGATGAGGTTGCAACATCTGGTCGTGGTGATACCAAGGGCTGCGTTGATTCTGAAAACATGTATTCAGAAACAGGTGATCTGGATAGCTGCGATTGTGATTGCTCCGCATCCGCTGCTGATGGTTCCAATAATGTGGTTCTTGCAACCGGTGGTCGTGCTGGCAGTGGCGACGGCAGCGATGTTGAGTATTCAGAAACTGATTGTGGTGGAGACACCTCTGATTCTGTAGCCAGTGATTGAAGTGGCGGCGATCTAGCAGCCTGTACTTGGAGGCGGTGGTGGGTGAGACGGTGAAAGACCCTGTGAACTTGGAATTGCAAATACCCTGGGCGACCCATCGGCTGACGCATGAAACTCGCTGCTGTCAAACACCTCTCTGGAACATGGCCATATGCCGCAGGATCTGAACCCACTGATGGCTGTGCTCATCTTGGCAGCTTTCAGATATGCCTCATTGAACAACGTGCACACCTGACATGGGGTGACACGTTGTCCTGGGTGGTTACGCAGCCAACTCTCAATGGCCTGGTCGTAGTAGGTTTGCAGGGGTTTGAAGAATGAACGTGTAGCATAGCAGACGACACGTTACTGATGTGATTGGGGAATTGTCTCCCTTACATGAGTACTCGCCAATGCCACCTACCAGAGTGAGACAGTACGAATAAACAGGCAGTCAAAATGAACTACGAGTTCGAGTGTATTAGTATGGTTGTGCTTCGAGCAGGTTATGTCTGTCTTACCCTTGGGAGCGAGTTTACAATCTGGCGACGAGGATCTGTGAAGTAACTTAGATTTAATCAAGTTTTTCGTCATTTTCTTGGCCGGTCGATCGAGTGAAATCGTGACGTCACTGAAAACTGTGTGTATACTGTGACGTATTCAGAAAGATGGCAGCGAACATTTTCTGTGTTGACAAATTCGATCCAACTGGTGATCCATCTAGCGTGTCTTCGAGATGGACGAGATGGAAGAAAAGTTTCCAGTTGTACATTGCTGCAAGAGGAGATGTGGGGAATAACCAGAAACGTCCACTGTTGCTCCACTGTGCTGGAGTGGAAGTTCAAAACACTGGATGGGGGAGCAAGCTACGATGAGGCAATGACTGCCCTGGATACATACGTCAAGCCCCTGCAGAATGAGACTTTTGAACGCCACCAGTTCAGGCAGATGACGCAGAAGGCAGGTGAGACGACGGCGCAGTTCGTTACACGTCTGAGGCAGAAAGCAGAGAACTGCAACTTCGGTGCTGCACGCAATGCGAGCATCAGAGATCAAGTCATCGACAGATGTCCAGACAGAACACTGCAAGCGAAAATTCTGGCGAAGAGAGCTTTGACATTGGGACAGTTACTTGAAAAAGCACAAGCTCATGAGGCGGCAGTTTCACAGGTGAAGCAGATGGATGGCAGACCAAGTGAAAAAGAAACTGAACTTGTTAGTGCTGTTTCGAGACCACGACCCAGGAAACCGTTTGACCGCACTGACAGAAAGACTAAAACAGAGTCAGACAAACACGGACTGAAATGTTTTCGGTGTGGAAAGACAGGACATTTTGCAAAAGACGCGGCATGTCCCGCAAAAGGAAAAGAATGCACAAAATGCAAAAAAATGAACCATTTCGCTTCTGTGTGCAAATTAAAATCAAAGCATCTGAACAATGTGCGTGAGAGTGATGATGATGATGAGCATGCATTTGTTGTTGACAAATTCTACAATTCCACAATTGATGTTGTTGTGGGGGGTGTCAATATGTCAATGATGATAGATTCTGGGGCAAGCTGCAACATTGTTGATAGGTAAAACTGGGAACAGTTGAAGAAAAAGAAAATGAAGTTTACATGCAAGAAAGTTGACAAACCAAGAAAGCTGTATGCTTATGGGCAGGACACACCTCTGACAGTAGCAGGAACATTTCAGGCAGAAATTGTTGTTCCTGGGGTTTCAGAAATTCACACAGCTGAATTTGTTGTCATTGAAGAGAAAGGCAAAGTCCCTCGTTTGGGAAAAGAAACATCAGAAAAACTGGGTGTTTTGAGAGTGGGATTGCCAAGAGAACCTGAAACTGTCAGATCTGTGTCACTGTCAGACAAACCAGAACAGAGGTACCCAGAGTTGTACAAAGGGTTGGGTAAACTGAAGAATCAAAAGATTACACTGCATGTGAACCACAACGTAAAACCAGCTGTTCAGGCAGCTCGCCGGATTCCATTCAGCCTCCGGGAAAAGGTTGAAAAGAAAATCGCGGAGCTAGAGGAACTCGACATTATCGAGCGAGCAGAAGGTCCGACTTCGTTTGCTAGCCCGATCGTAGTGGTTCCTAAACCCAACAGTGATGACATTAGGCTATGCGTAGACATGAGACAGGCCAATGAAGCGGTTGAGCGTGAACGTTTTCCTATACCGACTATCGAAGAAACACTGATCGAAATGAACAGAAGCAAAGTTTTCACAAAGCTTGATTTGAAGTGGGGGTTTCATCAGCTCGAGTTGTCTGAAGAGTCGCGTCCCGTCACAACATTCGCAACACACATCGGATTATTTCGGTACAAGCGTTTGATGTTCGGAGTGACGTCAGCGCCAGAAATCTACCAATATACTATCCAAGACGTGATTCGGGATTGTCCGGGTGCACGGAACATGACAGATGACATCATCATACATGCAGAAACAGTCGAGGAACATGACCGGAGACTCGACAAGGTACTTCGCACACTACAAGAGAATGGCTTCACACTCAATCCAGACAAATGTGTCTATCGGATGTCCGAACTTCAGTTCATGGGGTTCCTACTTTCGGAGAAAGGGATAGGGCCAACATCCACAAAAGTAGAAGCCGTGAAAAACGCAAAACAGCCGACTTTAGCGTCAGAAGTCAGAAGCTTCTTGGGGTTAGTATACTTCAACGCTCGCTTCATAGAAAATTTGGCTACCAAAGCCGAACCACTGAGAAAATTGACTAGAAAGAACGCACCATTTCAGTGGAAAACAGAACAAGAAAAGGCATTTCAAACTTTGAAGGATGATTTGTCGAAATCTGAAAACGTCGCGTACTTCGATCCTAAAGCCGAGACGCGTATTGTTGCAGACGCGAGTCCAGTCGGACTAGGTGCAGTTCTCACACAAGTTCAGAACGGTGAGAAAAGAGTGATCTACTATGTTAGCCGTAGCTTGTCGGATGTCGAACGACGTTACTCACAAACTGAGAAAGAAGCATTAGCTCTTGTATGGGCGTGCGAGCGTTTTCACCAGTATGTGTACGGTATTGAGTTCACACTTAAAACCGACCACCGCCCACTGCAGTTCATCTATTCCAAACGTTCGAAACCGTCGGCGCGTATCGAGCGATGGGTGCTTCGGTTGCAGAGCTACCAATTCACGGTGGAATACAAGCCGGGCTCACAGAACATTGCCGACTCGTTGTCGCGACTCGTGAACCAAGACACTGAACGTGTTTGTGGTCGAAACGTTGCGGAAGAGTATGTGTACTTCGCTGCAAAGAAGGCCGTACCGAGGGCAATGACAGCACATGAAATTGAAGAGTCATCAGCTGTAGATGAAGAGTTGTCTGCAGTGAGAGAGTGTATCAAATCAGGAAACTGGGAAAAATGCCCGAACGTAGCATACAAAGCGCTGAAAGATGAGTTGACCAGCCTTGTTCTACGTGGCACACGCATTGTGATTCCGAAAGCACTGAAAGAACGCGTTGCTGAAATAGCACACGAAGGACACCAAGGGGTGGTGAAAACAAAAGAAAGAATTCGAACCAAAGTGTGGTGGCCCGGTCTCGACAAAGATGTTGAAAAATGTGTACGTTCTTGTCACGAATGTCAAATTGTCGGAATGCCGTCAAAGCCGGAACCGATGGTTCGAACCACATTCCCAGATGGTCCATGGGAAGACTTGGCAGTTGACTTGCTTGGTCCGTTGCCAAGTGGAGAGTCGATTCTGGTAGTAGTAGACTACTATAGTCGGTATTTCGAGACCGCAGTCCTGAGAAATACAAAAGCAGAAAAAATTGTGGAGTGTCTGGAAACAATGTTCACAACACATGGGTTACCATTTTCCCTGAAATCGGACAATGGTCCCCAGTTCATTTCCGCCGAATTCAAAGAATTCATGACTACACACGAAATTATGCGCAGGCACACAACGACATTGTGGCCACAGGCCAATGGTGAGGTAGAACGTCAAAACCGAACATTGATGAAAGCGATCAAAATAGCACACTCCGAAGGCAAAGACTGGAAAAAAGAACTGAACACATTTGTGTTGTCATACAGAACCACACCACATCAGACTACTGGAGTTAGTCAAGCAGAACTGCTTTTCAAGCGAAAATTTCGGACAAAACTTCCAGACATTGATTCCATCGTCAAGGCCGAACTTGATGAAAACATCCGTGACCACGACAAAATCCGGAAAGAAATAGGGAAACAGTATGCCGATGACAAGCGCCGTGCAACAGAAACAAACATAGATGTAGGTGATGACGTGTTGCTTCAGCAGAAAAGACAGGACAAGTTGTCAACCACTTTTGAGCCGGAACCATACAAGGTGGTAGACAAAACTGTTTCTCAACTTCTTGTCGAATCACCAGCCGGTGTTCAGTGCAAGAGGAACGTCGCACACACAAAGAAATATGTTCACAGCAAACAGACAAACGAACATACAGACAACGCGAACGTTCCGGACACGCAGACAAACACACAGACAAACACGCAGACACATGACCAAACAGTTTGTCCACAACCGCTCAGACAGTCCACCAGAATCAGAAAACCACCTGAGAAGTTGAAGGATTACATTGTGGGAAACATGTAATTTTGCATCATGCAAATGTTTGGAAATGCTCTTGTTAAGGTTGAACAAAATGTTGATATGTTTGAAGTTTGACAGTAATGTTCAGTATGGCTATTGAGTGTTATGCAACAGTTTAAATGTTTAAACAAATGTATTTACAGTTCGTGGACAAGGTTTAAATGTTGAGTTTATCAACTGTTCAAATGTTTGAAGAAAGAAAGGGAATGTAGCATAGCAGACGACACGTTACTGATGTGATTGGGGAATTGTCTCCCTTACATGAGTACCTGCCAATGCCACCTACCGGAGTGAGACAGTACGAATAAACAGGCAGTCAAAATGAACTACGAGTTCGAGTGTAATAGTATGGTTGTGCTTCGAGCAGGTTAGGTCTGTCTTACCCTTGGGAGCGAGTCTACAGAGCGGTCTATGGGCTGCATTTTGTGTGTTGTGTGTGGTGGTAACGACAACAGGATCACGCCGTTTTCCTTGGCTTGATTGATTGCTCTGATGTTACAGGTGTGGCTCTTGTTGCCATCAAGAATGAGTAGAACTTTCTTATCCACTGTCGGCTTTACATGTCGGATGAAATGTTCAAGTCAGTCGCAAAAGGTGTCAGTGTCCATCCACCCACTCTCATTGCTTGTGACAATGGAACCAAGTGGCGGTCCATCCGCGAGTTCTGGGGGCATACGCTTCCGTTTGAATATCCCCATGGATGTAGATGCCATTGGCCGACACACAGCATACAACCGTTGTGTTTGTGCCACGTTCCCCGCTCGAAAGAGAGCCTATTTGATGTGTTCCCTTCTGGTCAAGCACCTTCTGGCACTTCTTCTGGACAGTGCTGACGCCAGTTTCATCCATATTGTAGATGTGTGAACCTACCAGTCCGTTTTCATCGATGATCTTCTCAAGCAGGTCAAAGTAGCGATAAACAGCTTCTTTGTTGAATGCTTGGGCTCGAGCCAATGACGTTGGCTCCGGCTGCCTCAAACTGATCTCAGGGTGCCTTCGCATGAACGTCTGATACCATTTCTTTCCAGCCATCTTTTTCTCTTTGTTAAATGTGTGCGACATCCCGTTCATATCCGCGATCTCAAACGCGAGAGCCATCAGTGCCCGCCCAGTAATCCCGAAAAAAGAATTACACAGAGAGAGAATGTGCTTCACCAGCTGAGCCTCAATTTCTTCTGGCAACAGCTGGTGTCTGCCGAGAAGTTTTGTCTTTCCATTTGCGTACCTGTTCTTGTTCGTTATAATTTTTATATGACGCTTCAAGGTTGCTTTCGGAATGTTATATTCCCTTGAACACACGTTCAAACCTAGGCCATAGTAGTAGGCGTCCAATGCCGTGCTCAGCACTTCGTGAGTCCATTGGCCACTGAAAAAATAGAGACACGGGATAGGTATAGCACACACACACCCAAACACACACACACACACACACACACACACACACACACACACACACACACACACACACACACACACACACACACACACACACACACACACACACACACACACACCATAAATAAAGATGTTGGTAAGTTTCTTCTTGGTAAGATTTTAAACTTCAATGTTCGCCATGACTAAAAAATAAAGTTTAGGTGTCCGAGACCTCCAAGCAGCATGACTTCATGTGGTCAGGAACTTAATGACGTCATGCCAAGCTGTTTGGAATTGTTCTATTCTTTTGTGATGTCTTATTTGTAAAGTTTACGCCGCCTAATATGGACCTTTGGTCCCCTAATATGGACCGGTCCATATTACGCGCCCACAGGCGGTCCATAATAGGCGCCCATGCATTCTTCAGTATTTGGTTTTACTCTTCGTTCTCCAGGATTACAGAAAGCCAACACTCGCAACATACAATGCAGACACCATGAGGTGTCCGATAGAAGGTGTGGTTTATCTTGTAAGCTATTTATGTGCAAAAACACTGATGAGTTTCGAGGGTCAGATTTAGAGTGTAAGCTATCAACAGGGAAAAGGACTCACCGTTTGGGCTTCCGTGCTTTCCCGGACATAATAATTATTTAACCTCTGCAAGTCAGCAAGGGAGAGTAACTCTATCGCTTGCAATCATTTATGAGTGCACTCGCCTTGATATTTCCATGGAAAGGGGGTGGTCCATATAAGGAGCCGGTCCATATTATGAGCCCTTCCCCTACGTGGCAGTATTGCATTATTTTCCAACATTTTCTTGTTTTTCGCGCTCTGTAATCAATCTGCTCTTAGTGCATCGCCCAGCTATAGTCAAGGGTCAACCCGACGGGGTTGGGTTAGAGATGATGTTTTTCAGAAAGCTTATTCAATTTACAGCCGATGTTCGGTAAACGAAAAATGGCTCCGTTGTACCGCTTTTGAGTGAGGAGCGTCTTTGTAACCTAACCCCTATTCTGCCAAAAACGCAGTTTTGGCGCAGGGGGTATGGTACAAATAAACGTCGTATACTTCGTTTCGGCAAACAGACATTTGTAAATTATACACTAAACAAAAGCTAAGGCTTTGTTCTATCAGGCAATATACAACAACATTCTTCCAATGGATACTTTTAGAAATTAACCTGCGAGTACAACATCGTGTTGAGAAAATCAAATTATGTCATTCTTCCAAACGATAAGTAGAGGTTACACGCCGAGTCTCAGTGATTATTAAAAATAATGGTCGAAGTTAGCGGATCATGAAAAATGCGAGCTTTAGCGAGCTTTTTCATGACCGCGAACTGAGACCATTATTTTTTATAATCACTGAGACGAGGTGTGTAACCTCTTTATTCCTCCTTTCTTCAGTTATTCAAAGAAAAGAGGAGGTTTTTTGCGAAAGTTTGATCGAATCCTATTCACTCAACCAGTCAACCTGCGCAGGCGATCGATTAATGCGCGGTTGTATAGTTCCGTGCAAATCATTCCATTCTGTTAACACTTCTTGTCAGTTTTCCTATGTTGGACTAAAATCAAGTACACAGATATGCTGTTATTCTGCTGTGGCGGCAAAGGCAGATATTGCGTGTTCTGTATATGTTTTGGTGTCGCTTACAATAATGTTCTTTCGTCAAATGGGACTAGCAGACGAACTTTTGCACCCGTGTTCCAACGTTCAAAACTGTATGAAGTTCAGTTTTCTGGGGAAAATAGTGTATGAAACCGCTTTATGTTGTTTAAATTGATGAGATGTGTGTATTTGGTTGCGTGTGATCTGTTTATTAAATGAAATATTGTTGAAAACTGACCGTCGGATTGCAGTCTGTTGTCGAAGAAACTGAGTGAAAAGAAGGGGAACTACTCTTGTCGCTAGACAAAGAATGAGTTACTTGCCTTGGGAAATTGCTTGTGATGAACGTCTGATCTAGATTCAGAAAACAACCGAACTCATGGATTTTATATGGAGATTCATGTGTTCAGGCCTGTAGTTGTTAATTTAAATGCGGTATGTTTGTATTGTTTGCTCCAGAGATGTATACTTCGTACATTAGAGCGTTCGGAACTTTTCAGTCGCAAAAAGTAGTACCGAAACAGAACAGATTCTCAACCCATTGCACTATCGAGGATTCAGGCTGTTGCTGGGTCGTTATTTGTTTGGTTGCTGGGTCATTATCGAAAAATAACTACCCCTACAAGTTTACAGAGGTAAAGAAGCAGAGGGGGGAATAAGTGAAGATAATTGAGTCCCAGGTTAATATTGCAATCATACATACACACACAAATCGATTTTTCTTATAGATGAACTGACTTGGCATCCGTATTGGTTAGTTCCACATTTGGCAGACACCAGCCATATGAAACAAAATTGAGTCAATGTGCATCAGCTTCAAAAAAGAGAAAAAGATCGACTGGGGATAAAACCTGACATAAACACAGCCCTGGAAGAAGATAGTTTTGTCCTGCCAGATGTCATTTGATGCAGCATACGAAAGATGAAACTGTTATAAGGAAATACGAGTTTGTTTAAACGGATATTGTCGTTTTCTAATTTTTCACTTCCGGTTTTACCTCATAATATCGAATTATTTGTCTAAAATAAGTATTTTTCATTTTATAAAACTCGCATTTAATATATATTGAAAAAAAGTACATTTTGTTTTTGAATCTTATGTAATGCATCGTCAATTCATATAGGTTTGAATTTACCGAAAATGTTATTGTCAGGGTTTCATATATCTGAAATGTACTTTTGTTGCATAGTGTTCGTAGAACGTGTATTTAGATTAAACCTAAAAGACATCATTGTACGCTCAAAAGTAAATGTTTTACTGATCACACAAAAGTTTGAGAATGTTTCAACAGCAATAAGCTACCGTATATATATGATTGCAAACAATGATTGAGTTATACTTCCGGTTTCTGGAGTCTTCCTATCTTTTTTCGATTTTTTTCTAAGACTGGCACTTAGTAAAGGCGTGTTTTCAAATAAATTCAAATTAATGTAATCCCTGTATCATACTGACGTGTTTGTCTTTTTATTCGGCATCAAAAGATATTCATTTCATGTGGCAGAAAATCCTAGTGTACGCGATACGCTCGTTACTGTGACCCTACCCTGCAAAATCACACGTCAACACAGACCGGGGGTTGGTAGCTTTAAGTGCTTGTATACACCAATGGTTTTTACCAAGTGCAATTTTTTATCATTAATAAAGAAATAAATATATTTTGTACATCATTGCAACATCCAATTTGGCTTTGAGAAAATGTTATTTCGGTCCTTCGTTTTTCTAAGCAGTCAAAAGAGACATACGATTCAGCAGAATTAGGTCGTGTCAATGGATGTCCGTAGACTTATTAATTTTTCAATGATGTTTTGTTGAACATTTTGTAACAAGAGCGGATATCACATGCAACAGGTTAATCACACTTTTTACATGAAGAAACGGAGACGGATAATCGATATGTACATGCGTAAGATGTGGTTGGGTGAGTGTGAGTGTGTTTGTGTGTGTGTGTGTGGGGGGGGGGGCTCCCTCTCTCTCCCTTTCTCTTTGTTATTGTTGTTGGAGACAAACCAGACTTATCTTTGAATATTTTAGATCTAACACAGTTTGGATTCAGCTTTAAGGCTCAATGCTTCTATTGAAAAGAGTTTGGCGCACCTTATAACCTCATAAGATCGGGGCAGGCTTTTACATGAAATAAGAACATCCCTCCACTCTGTCACATACCAAAGAAACAAATAGTCTAAATGCTACCTGTGTACAGTGGTAATTATTTTGATGAATGAAGTGTTTAAATGCAACAAGTAACATTTGAAATGTAGTCACAATAACAATAAAACTCACCGCGAAAAGCAGCCAGAGTGCTGTGTTTTGGCAGGAGACAAATTCAAGGAATGGTCTTACCCCAATTAAAAGCCTGGTCAGATCTAAGATTATAAGCCAAACTGTTTTGATGAGATCATTAGTGTGCCCAGGGGCGGACGAGGGGGGGGGGGGGTTCTGGGGTTTCCGGAACCCCCCCCCCCCCCGGCCAAAAAATAAAAATATTTTTTTGGGTGTATTTTGGGGTTGAGTTTCAATTTTTGGGGTATTAATCAGTGACAAAATCTGCTGCCTGAAACTGGTAATGATCATCCTCAGAATGCACCAGATTGCACCATTTTGCATCCTTTTTTTTCAAAATTTTCCGGGGGGGCATGCCCCCGGACCCCCCTAGCAAGCTAGGCGCTTCGCGCAGTCGGCTCGGCGCTTTGCGCCTTCACACCCATATCTTCACAAAATTGAATTTTTGGAAACCCCCCCCCCCCCCCCCCCCCATAAAATGAACTGATCCGCCCCTGGTGCCTGTAAGACGGTAAATTGTACTGAAAACACTATTTCAGGGCTGGTTTTTTTTCGGAGATGAGTGATATGTAGCTAAAAGAAGTAGACTTTTGGCGCCTTTGGTATTGGTTTCTAGACTTCTCTGTTGTTCTAAGAACGTGTGTCTGATGACAC
Organism: Littorina saxatilis; assembly: GCF_037325665.1. Classification (NCBI taxonomy): domain Eukaryota; kingdom Metazoa; phylum Mollusca; class Gastropoda; order Littorinimorpha; family Littorinidae; genus Littorina; species Littorina saxatilis. Next base: position 41,618 of record NW_027129056.1, read on the forward strand.
GCCCCTTCAGCTCCCACCCTTCCTAATTATGTATACTCGTGTAAATGTGCCACAGAAAAACCATAAAAACTGTCATCACTCACAGTATTATTTTCAGACTCGCTATCCACTGATTTCCAAAGAACTGCTTCTGCACACACTGACTGCATGACGATTGTGAAATAACTTGATTCACACCTTTGTGTGTATATTATACATTTTAAACCTTCACGTCAACTTACTTACGAAGGAACAAACCTGGGGGAACATCAAAATAAACTGGCTGTGGTGTGATAATAGCGTTGAAACACGTCATCACTTGAATCATTTGTCATTTTATCTCACTTAAATAACAATTAAGGTACCTCTGATCATTTGCATTCGGCATGTGTGCTTCCAATAAGCACATTGCTGAACAGAAGAAAGGAGTAAAAGAATGAGGGAAAATTGTATTCGTCCCAAAGAATGTCCCATAATAACTCACATTCCAAACATTAGGTGTTTTTGGGGGATAAAATGTCGACAACCATTGCTGAAATATTGATTTCCCGAGATGAACTTTTAGCAGACCTTCCAAAGCACCAGTGCAGTCAAGATTAAGAAGGTGTGTATGTTTGTGACGTCACATGTACACGTGCAAATTATAGCGGAAGGGCCTCCTAATATGGACTGGGTCCTAATATGGACCACCTTTCGTTCTGACAAACTAATGGTGCCAGAGCGCTCAGAACAGTTTTATTCGCTGAATGCATCCTCTCTTGATAACTTGCACATGTCGAAAAAGTTGTGGACGCACAAAACCGTCAGTTTTTTTTCTCTCCCTTTTGGGTTTTTTTCACACTTTTAGCTTCGTTCACTCTAAATCTGACGCTTACAATGGACCAATTTCTCTCCAAAAACAAAGCTATAAACACACAACAATTGCATTATAGGACAGCTAAGGCTGTATTCGCTACACTCAGGGACCTATATTTAGATAGGTCTATGCTACACTTTAGCAGTTTGGCCCCGAGTTTCTGTCACAAACAAAAAATTATAGCAAAAACTCGAAGTATCTCTGTGTTCCCTAATATGGACCACCTTCAACAAATAGAAGAAAAGAAAAGATAAAGGACGGTTTCAGTCATTCTCAAGAAGCTTGCTGAAAATGACCTATAACTAGCCCTCGAGATTTCAAAAAATTATACTTCTTTACGTGAAAGTTGATCATTTCAATTATTTTCTCTCTGTTTTTGATTTGTTTTAAATAGTTTCCTCTTGTGTTTCAAATACAGTTCTCGTCGAATCCAAACCTGTAAATCTGAAGCATATTTCAATTAGGCTGACTTGCATGGTAAGTTGCAAGTTGTATCATGTTATTTTGAAGGAAACAGGGCTTTTTACAGTGATTCTCGAAGGTCTCATCACTGGTCCATATTAAGCGCCCAGGCCCCTAATATGGACCAGTTGTGATTTTTTTCTGTATTTTATTTTTAGCAAATGACTGTAAAAGCTAGTTCATCAAGATTTACGAAAGAGAGAACAACTACCAAACACAAAATGAAACAGCTTTGCAAAAAACAAGCTAGTTAGCAGCGTGAAAGAAAAAGTGGTCCATATTAGGGGCCCTTCCCCTATTAGGATGCACCATAACATGTTTTAATTACTTCCGATTAAAACTGTATAGTTGTATTTTATGTCTTGCATATTTTCAAATGATTTAAATGAAACACCCAAAAGCGGCGACTTTGCTGGTATCGATAGTTTGAAGAAACAAAAATACGTCATCACTACATAAATACGAACAACGAGACGTCATTTTAATCGACGTCAAAATCTGTATGATTACCTTACCTTTCCAATGATATGCCGTAAAAGAATGTCAGATAAGCGGTTCAACTTCTATGCCCGCTTAATTAACCCAACCCTCTAAACGGGAATAGTAAACACAAAGAAGGAAAATACGCACACAAAACCACGTTTTTCTCAAAAGCGGTATAACGAAAAGCCCCAAGACTCTAGATTTAGAAAACTATCGTTAAAATCTGTCAAAAAAGTGTGGTAGCAACCCCAACCCCGTCGGGTTGACCCAAGTGGTCACTGGCCGACAGACTACCTAATTTGCACATGAGCACCAAAAACATTGCCTGTTACGACATTACGCTTGAACAGAAATGTATAGAAACTAATTGCTTTTGTACAATCACTTGTTTTTTGATAATATGCAGATTCCGTTCGTACGCCATGATTCAGTCCGTACAAAATAACATGTTTCCGTTCGTACGAAAAGCGTTTCAGTTTGTACACATTCGTTAGATCAGGCAGAAACAGACCACCACTACAAGTTTTGAAGTTATGTGTGTTCCAATAGGCGTCATATAGCACAGAGTACGTCTACGAGAGATATATTGGACCTATGTGAACCATAAGATGTAATGTACATTTTGAGTGACGTCCTAACCGACGTGTTCTCTTCTCTGAACAGATGGCCGAGTTTTTCTGTTTTCTCTGTGTATCTATTTAACGTTAAATTGCATGATCCAAACTGAAGAGAGAGAGGGAGTGTGAGAGAGAGAGTGAGAGAGATTGTGTGTGTGTGTGTGTGTGTGTGTGAGTGTGTGTGTGTGTGTGTATGTCTATGTGTGTGTGTGTGAGAGAGAGAGAGAGAGAGAACAATAAAAGAGAGATAATTGAATTGAAGTGGGGTGGATTTGGGGAGGGGTATTCGAAAACGCGATGGAAGAGAGAGAGAAAGAGAGAGAGAGAGAGAGAGAGAGAGAGAGATTGTGTGTGTGAGAGAGAGAGTAAGAGAGAGAGGGAGAGACAGACAGAGAAAAAGAGAGTGAGAGAGAGAGAGAGAGAGAGATAACAATAAAAGAGTGATAATTGAATTGGGGTGGATTTGGGGAGGGGTATTCGAACACGCGATGGAAGAGAGAGAGAGAGAGAGAGAGAGAGAGAGAGAGAGAGAGAGAGAGAGAGAGAGAGAGAGAGAGAGAGAGAAAGAGAGAGAGAGAGAGAGAAAATATGTATACTGAAAGGCATAAATTCTGCAAATAGTGCATTGAACGATTTTGCTCTCAAACGAAAATCAGATTGAACCTGTAATTTGTAGTTGACATCTTGAGTGTTGGAGCAAATGTTTCACGCTGTCAGCGTGCGCTTTGCAGTATTGCTGATCCAGCCACAGCTCACTGTGCTAATAAAGACAATGGGCTGAACGGGAGACAATAACGTAAAAAGGATAGTGTATGGCCCTAAAAAATACAACTGGCTGTTTGGCTGTATGCAGATATCGCAATCATGCCACGACTTGATGAAGGAGAGAGACAGCAAGCGATTGGAATGCTTAAAGCTGGCCAAAGCATTGAACGTGATGAACACTGAACGTTTTCCGAAATCATTGCGCTTGGACTCAGTCACTTTTTTTGAAAAATTGTCATTTCATGATGTTCTATTCAAAATCAATAAAGCGAAGGTTTATAAACACTAAAATGGCCAATAAATAAAATATTCAAACATTGAAAACATTCACCACTGAGTTGATTTTTTGTGATTTTTTAAAGTTCAGTTTGCGGAATTTATGCCTCTTGGTATATACAACTAGATGAGTACCCGCTTCGCCGGGTAGCCGGCTTCGCCGGGAAGAAGTAGAGCCGAATACCCGGCTTGAGTGGCGCACCGTACGCCGGCTTCGCCGGGTCCGAACCATGGACCCGCCAAGCTTAGGTCCCACCCAGATTCGTGGAATGGGAACAGCACGAAAATGATTCAGTGGCCATAATGCCATTCCTGATCATATCATGTCGTGTTCCATCCTTGTCGACGACGCCGAATGTAACCGTGTGCCGAAACACCACAACCACCTTTGGAGGCGAAGTCCACTCAAACAGGATTGAGAAAATTAGAGCTTATCTCTAAGCCCTTTTAAAACTGTTATGGCTTTTCAGCCATATATGATGATAAAATCGTTTATCCCCGAGTACGCAGTACTAGGGTCCAACAGACTTTAATTGTGTGTCTGTGTGTCTGTGTGTGTGTGTCTCGACTTAACAGCTTATTGCATGCTGGGAAACTACTGGGCGCTCTTCTTTTAAAAGTTGATACACTAACTTGATAATTGGTCCGATTGATCGTATTAAAACTTCATTATGTTACCTGGGACCTAAATGCCACATAATCCATCAAAACGACTCTTAACGGGGGGAGTTTTTGCGGTGGGAGGCTGTTCGTTTTGCGAACAGCCAGTCACTGAACTAAAGGGGAGACTTGGGCGGCCTGAGCCGAACACGTCACACAGTGACGAGAAAAGCATGATTTGCAAGCCAGCCAACTGGTGGGGATATCGTCTCGGCAAAGAAACTATAATGCAGTGTTTGGTCTCGGTGAAAGAGAGACAGAGAGCACGAGAGAGTCTATGGCCAAAGTGATCCAGGTTCGATTCCCGGCATGGGCGGTCTATTTTTTTTTTTAATTCTTGTTTACTATTGTTTATTATGAACGTTTTAATGTTTCATTTTACTCTAATAGTTTTTTTAATTGTGTAAAATAAATAAATATTAAATTTTTTTTCTTTAAATCCACGTTTACAAGACAAAAACTTTCATACTGGGGGAGCGAGCCAATCTGAAGAGTACTCGGGTCCAGCGCCAGCGTTTTTTATTTAACGTCACTCTGTAAAAACATTGGCGACATTTGTCTTAGATTAAAAACACTCACAGGCGCGCACACAAACTTTCCCTTTATGTACAGTGGTTCAACACCCTCCCACCCCCCCGCACACTCTCGCTCATCTAATTAAAAATGGAGATAAGAGATACTTGGATATAAAATGGTATTCTTAAAAGTTCTGTTAAAAAATATATAGTAGCTATATGAGAAGCAATGGCGTCAGCCGCAGCAATGTCTCTTCATATCCAGGGACCAAGTGGGTGCGTGTGCACAAGTCCAGCGATAAGTTTGGGACCTTGCCACCCAAGGTCTTTATTAAAACTTAAAAGATAGCTTAATTTTTCATTTGGGGTATTTGGCAGGATATTTCTATTCGAGTTTATAAACTGAGTCAGGGGTTGAAAGTGGCCTGAGTTCAGATCGCACTCCAAAGTCAGATGAGCAATGTTGAGGTCGGATTGACAGGTGCATTTAAGCTCTAGAAATTGGTAGTTCCCAGCTTCTGCCCTTAGGCGGTTAATCCTTTTTATTACACGTGGGCATGCATTATAGGTGTTCATCTGTTTTGATGGGGCTTCCCGAATGAGCCAGCCAGAGCTTATAGCCGTGTGCATGTATTTGTTCCTCCATTCTCTCCAGAAAAGAGAGTCTGTAAGGCTACTGATCTCAGAGGCAGACAATGGCAGGTCTACCTCGGAGGCGCCTATGCCTTGGGCAGCTTCTTTAGCGGCTTTGTCTGCTCTCTCGTTGCCAGGCACGTTCACGTGTGCTGGACACCAGACCAGGTTAATCTCGCTTCCTATTTACATTTAGTCAAGTTTTGACTAAATGTTTTAACATAGAGGGGGAATCGAGACGAGGGTATGTGTGTGTGTGTGTCTGTCTGTCTGTCTCTGTGTGTGTGTAGAACGATTCAGACTAAACTACTGGACCGATCTTTATGAAATTTTACATGAGAGTTCCTGGGTATGGTATCCCCATACGTTTTTTTCATTTTTTTGATAAATGTCTTTGATGACGTCATATCCGGCTTTTCGTGAAAGTTGAGGCGGCACTGTCACGCTCTCATTTTTCAACCAAATGGGTTTAAATTTTGGTCAAGTAATCTTCGACAAAGCCCGGACTTCGGTATTGCATTTCAGCTTGGTGGCTTAAATATTAATTAATGACTTTGGTCATTAAAAATCGGAAAGTTGAAAAAAAAATTGTTTTTTATAAAACGATCCAAATTTACGTTCATTTTATTCTCCATCATTTTCTGATTCCAAAAACATATAAATATGTTATATTTGGATTAAAAACAAGCTCTGAAAATTAAAAATATAAAAACTATTATCAACATTAAATTTTTCAAATCAATTTAAAAACACTTTCATCTTATTTCTTGTCGGTTCCTGATTCAAAAAACATATAGATATGATATGTTTGGATTAAAAACACGCTCAGAAAGTTAAAACGAAGAGAGGTACAGAAAAGCGTGCTATCCTTCTCAGCGCAACTACTACCCCGCTATTCTTGTCAATTTCACTGCCTTTGCCATGAGCGGTGGACTGACGATGCTACGAGTATACGGTCTTGCTGCGTTGCATTGCGTTCAGTTTCATTCTGTGAGTTCGACAGCTACTTGACTAAATGTTGTATTTTCGCCTTACGCGACTTGTTTTCTTTTTACATTTAGTCAAGTTTTGACTTAAGGTTTTAACATAGACGGGGAATCGAGACGAGGGTCGTGGTGTATGTGTCTGCATGTGTGTGTATGTGTATGCATGTGTATGTGTGTGTGTGCGTGTGTCTGTGTGTGTGTGGGTGTGTGTGTGTGTGTGTGTGTTTGTGGATTTACCGCAATATGCGGACCAAATAGGACCAAATGGGGTCGTCCGTCGCTATATCGCAGCAATTTGCGGACATCGGCCAAAAAATGCGACTATTTGCGGACGTCCCCAAATAGTCGGTCTTTGGTCCGCAAATTGCTGCAATATAGTGACGGACGTCCGCAAATTGCTGCACCCCACTAAAAATTAATTTGCAAGTTGTCCTCATATTGCTGCGATATAGGTGTGGACAACGAGCCCTGTTTCACACAAATTCCAGATCCATTGTAATATCCATTTTCAGATCAGTCACAGATTTTACACATTTGCAGAGCATCTCTGTATTTAGTGCCAACTGCTGCCAGCGATTTTATGTCGTTTTTAAACTGCTGTAACATATTAACCAGATATAGCACGTCAAAAACAAAAGCAGATTTGCGGAAGAAAACTTAATGGCTGTTCGATTGGTGCATAGTTTGTAGTTGCTGTCTTATTTTTACCTCCTCATAAAGTGTGTGATACGGGGTGAGGATGAAGTGACTCTTGATTGCATGCAAACACGCTACAAAAATCGTAAAAATGCATTGTTTTGTTCGAGGTTAAGATAGTCGTTGACGAATTGCATCCCTCTTTATGATCTACCAACGTGTTAGATAATCACATAAGTAAACAAGGTGTCGTTAACTGCAACGTGTGTGTACTACATATGTACATACATGAACTAGATTGTTTTCTCTTTTTTGTGTATATTACCACCGTTATTCTCAAAAGAGCCAGTAAAGAACTTTGTTTGTTAGTTTGTTTCTCTGTTTGTTTCTCTGTCTACGGATTAGACTTGTTTCTCTGGCACTCTGGGGTCAATGTGTGTGTGTGTGTGTGTCCTTGTAAAATAAAGTTCAGTTCAGTTCAGCTCGCGGCGAGAATTGCCTAAGAAATGCTAATTCCTCGCCACACTCGCCAAATCTAGCGTCTAAGAAACGGAGGACTGGTTGTACAAGAGCAGTACAAAACATTGAAAGGAGGAAGGCCCAGCGACTGTGCTCTATCTGGTTAATATGTTACAGCACGTTTTTCGCGTGGAATTGCGTTAAGTTACCGCACATACGTAGGCAGTCTCCAGTTATACGGCAAATAGCAGATCGTTATCATACACACACACACTAACACACACAACTACGCAAGAGGTGTCTTCTTATTTCTAGCCGAAGGAAAGCACGTTAGAGTGCACACTGTTCAGTTCACTCCTTGCACGCATATGAAAGCAGCTGTGCGGGTTTGTTGCTCAGGTTTAAGGAGTTTAACAAGCAGGTTTCATGTTGTGAGCAAGTGCCCAACATTCTATTCGACGGATGACTGATTTTGTGTAGTTTATTTAAGTATAATACTTGTGAAAGCCCCCCCCCCCTCCTTACCATACCTCTTTCAACCGATACCCCCATCCCTTCTCCCCGTCGCAACCCCCTCCCCCATCTTAAACTTGTTTGACGAGTTCGGGGTATACTGCATAGGACATTGCTCTAAGAAATAACATCCTGTTTATTTTACTAATTTGAATGGCGATAATAATTTAAGACCCCCCTCCCATGGATGACCTACTTTCCCGTCCTTGCCAGTCGCTCAAGAAGCAGGTAAGGTGTTTCTATAACATAACAGCTAGACGACTCTGTGACATTGGTGTCTCGAAACAGGGTCGACTGGAGGTTTCAGAAATGTTTACTTACTGCAAGTGGAGGAGAGGCCCCTAATATGGATGTCTTTAGCTTCACGCTGATAACTAGCTTGTAATCTTGCGAAGAAGTTTAATATAGTGTTTGGTAGTTTTACTCTCTTTAGCTAGCCTTTAGGCCGAATTGGGGCAAACTAGGTTTGATAGAAATTCATCCAAAAATGAATACAGAAACATTCACAATTTTTAACCGCCCATGCTCCTAATGTGGACCAGTAAAGAGGCTAATCACTGTAAAAAGGCTCCTATACTTCAAAATAGCATGATACTTCTTCTTCAGCATTCCAGAAATTCTTGTGACGTGTGAGCTCGTTTGCACATTTGGGTTCCCCATAGTCAGCTTCACTCCGCTTTCGTTGGGCATAGGCATGCTGGGTATTTTCGTGTTTCCATAACCCACCGAACTCCGACATGGATTACAGGATCTGTTCCGTGCGCACTTGGTCTTGTGCTTGCGTGTACACACGAACTGATTGTGCATACACCAACAACTTTAGTGGCACAAGCTGATGACAGATTTAAAGCTCTAAGCCTAGGAGATAATGAATGAGGTGGGGGACAGCAAAACGAAATAAACCACACATGGAAGGTGGAAGGTTGCTGGGGTCGATTGCATCAGGCTATACGGGTACATAAGGTATCAAACTTATGACAGTTCGGGGTGCAAGCTGTAATTATCAAATACTCACAGAGAGCAAACGTTCAGAGAGAGAGAGAGAGAGAGAGAGAGAGAGAGAGAGAGAGAGAGAGAGAGAGAGAGAGAGAGAGAGAGAGAGAGAGAGAAAGAGAGAGAGAGAGAGAGAAAGAGAGAGAGAGAGAGAGAGAGAGAGATGACAGTGGATTATTAGGCCTACTTTACAGGCCATTGGCCCCTGGAAAGGGGTAATATAATTATACAGTGACAACTTTACCTAAAGCTTGCAGCGTAGAAAAACACCATAATATGGTGTAATGAATACGACCGGTACATAGCTGCATTCTGCTCCTGTTATAGCACACGGCGGGTACAACGTGTCCCCAATGTGCAGCAGAGCGGAACGACACAAGGGTCCGGGTAGGATTGTACCTGTCATCATGGCCTGCCTTTAATGACAGCCAGTGTTGTGTAGAATTCTTTTCTCTGAGCCTCAGTGTATCTGTCATCATAGATTACCTTTTCGCCCACCAGTGTTGTGCAGACTTGTTTACTCTGAGCGCCAACCTACCTGTCCTACCCCTTTTGTTATTCAACCCCCACCCCTCCCCCTCCACACACACATACATACACACATACCTTGGGTTATCTCTTTTATAAACAGAGAGATTGCGAGAGACAGAGATAGACAGACAGACAGAGACAGTCAGTCAGCGAGACATTGAGACAGACAGTGAAACACAAAGGGAGGGGGGGGGAGGGGAGAGATCGAGAGAGACAAAGACAGAGACGGTTGGGTAGTTATTGTTGTTTAACGTCCCTTTAGCCATTATGGCGATACCCGACTGGGACAGAGGCAGACAAACAGACAGATAGAGCTACACAAATAGAAACGTAAAGAGAGAGAGACCCAGTTTTTGTTCTGCGTAAATGTTTCAGTTTTCAAAACACATGCATAAATAATTGCATTTCTGCCGAGTAAGGTCCTCGGCTGAGTTCATCGCGATCTGGATGTGCAGTTACATGAGACGAGCAAGAGGGTAAGCTTGCTCCTTTCAAAAAGGCAAGCCTGTTTTCATGGCCTGTGTTTGCTTCGAACGTCAGCGTACTCGTGATTATAGCAAGTCGTGACTCAATTAACCGGCTTACAGAAACGTGAAAGACAGCAGCTTTTGTCTGACGTAAACGTATCAACTTACACACAAATACATATTTGTATCTGTATTTGTGCTAACCCAAGTACGCTCAACCCCCCCCCCCCCCACCACCACAATCCACAATCCCACGATGAGTTCTTCGCGACCCGTATGTGCAGTAGAGTGAGACGTCTCGAGGATCCGGGTACACGTATCGCGTGACCGTGATGAGTCCTTTATCTTCACGCCGGAAAAATAGATACATCGTGTTTTGTTGGCGTAACACAAAATATACGGTTCGAATTAGCTCGCGAGAAAAACTTGAGATGGATGGCTCTATATTTGTTGCTCAGAGAGGCGCTAAACAGCCTGCTCTTAACATGTTGTAGATGAAGAATGTTCAACATATATTTTTCTTTGTACCCACGATACTATATTTGCTTAAATGCGATTTTACAGTTGCTTCAGCATCATCAACTCTCCCAGATTCTTACTTGTTTGTGGAATATTGGTACGTTTGACCTTTGCACGCTTCCCACGTATGCAGTTTGCACATGCTGTAATGTCATGAGTTAGCTACAATGTATTTGGGATAAAGTAGTTTGGCCGTTTTCTTGTGTATTAAACTATTCAGGTTTTATGACGTTGTGTGGTATGATAATCACACAAGAGTAGGATACGTAGAGGCTACACGCCGAGTCTCAGTAAATATTAAAGATAATGGTCGAAGTTAGCGGATCATGAAAAATGCGAGGTTCAGACATGGGTTTTCAGAGATTGTGATGAGGATGACACACCAACTTGAGTTTTTGCCAGGGAAGTTGGTGAACTCAGCCTTACTCGGCAGAAATGCAATTATGTATGTGTTTTGAAAACTGAAACATGTACGCAGGACAGAAACTGGGTCTCTCTCTCTTTATGTCTCTGTGTGTCTACCTCTATCTGTCTGTCTGTCTGCCTCTGTCCCAGTCGGGTATCGCCATAACGGTTAAAGGGACGTTAAACAACAATAACTACCCAACCGTCTTAGTCTTTGTCTCTCTCGATCTCTCCCCTCCCCTTCCCCTCTTTTCCTCACCCCCTCTTTCCCTTAATCCGCCCCCCCCCCTCCACAGCTGTGTTCTTACACTTTATCACAAACACCGTTGACAATAAAAACTAGGCAGAACACACAGTAAGTCCCTTTTGCTTTGGCCTGCCGTTTTTTACATTTAGTCAAGTTTTGACTAAATGTTTTAACATCGAGGGGGGAATCGAGACGAGGGTCGTGGTGTATGTGCGTGCGTGCGTATGTGTGTGTGTGTGTGTGTCTGTGTGTGTGTGTAGAGCGATTCAGACTAAACTACTGGACCGATCTTTATGAAATTTGACATGAGAGTTCCTGGGTAGGAAATCCCCATACGTTTTTTTCATTTTTTTGATAAATGTCTTTGATGACGTCATATCCGGCTTTTCGTGAAAGTTGAGGCGGCACTGTCACGCTCTCATTTTTCAACCAAATTGGTTGAAATTTTGGTCAAGTAATCTTCGACAAAGCCCAGACTTCGGTATTGCATTTCAGCTTGGTGGCTTACAAATTAATTAATGACTTTGGTCATTAAAAATCTGAAAATTGAATAAAAAAAATTATAAAACGATCCAAATTTACGTTCATCTTATTCTCCATCATTTTCTGATTCCAAAAACATATACACATGTTATATTTGGATTAAAAACAAGCTCTGAAAATTAAAAATATAAAAATTATTATCAAAATTAAATTTTCGAAATCAATTTAAAAACACTTTCATCTTATTCCTTGTCGGTTCCTGATTCCAAAAACATATAGATATGATATGTTTGGATTAAACACACGCTCAGAAAGTTAAAACGAAGAGAGGTACAGAAAAGCGTGCTACCCTTCTCAGCGCAAGTACTACCCCGCTCTTCTTGTCAATTTCACTGCCTTTGCCGTGCGCGGTGAACTGACGATGCTGCGAGTATATGGTCTTGCTGCGTTGCATTGCGTTCAGTTTCATTCTGTGAGTTCGACAGCTACTTGACTAAATGTTGTATTTTCGCCTTACGCGACTTGTTTCTGTTTTGTTTCTTCTTTTTACATTTAGTCAAGTTTGGACTAAATGTTTTAACGTAGAGGGGGGAATCGAGACGAGGGTCGTGGTGTATGTGTGTGTGTGTGTGTGTGTGTGTGTGTGTGTGTGTGTGTGTGTGTGTGTGTGTGTGTGTGTGTGTGTCTGTGTCTGTGTCTGTGTCTGTGTCTGTGTCTGTGTGTGTGTAGAGCGATTCAGAGTAAACTACTGGACCGATCTTTATGAAATTTTACATGGGAGTTCCTGGGTATGATATCCCCAGACGTTTTTTTTCATTTTTGAGTCACTTGAGAAAAAGTGACTCTATGTAATCGGTCAGTGTTAGTCTGTCCGGCCGGCCGGCCGGCCGTCCGTAGACACCACCTTAACGTTGGACTTTTCTCGGAAACTATCAAAGCGATCCGGCTCATATTTTGTTTAGTCGTGACCTCCAATGACCTCTACACTTTAACGATGGTTTCGTTGACCTTTGACCTTTTTCAAGGTCACAGGTCAGCGTCAAAGGAAAAATTAGACATTTTATATCTTTGACAAAGTTCATCGGATGTGATTGAAACTTTGTAGGATTATTCTTTACATCAAAGTATTTACATCTGTAGCCTTTTACGAACGTTATCAGAAAAACAAGGGAGATAACTAGCCTTTTCTGTTCGGCAACACACAACTTAACGTTGGGCTTTTCTCGGAAACTATAAAAGTGACCGGGCTCAAATTTTATGTGAACGTGACTCCCAGTGACCTCTACACTTTGACGTCTGCTTTGGTGACCTTTGACCTTTTTCAAGGTCACAGGTATGTCTTGAAGGAAAAAAATTGAAATATCATATCTCTGAAACTATTCATCGGATTTGATTCAAACTTTATAGGATTATTCTTTACATCAAATTATTTACATCTGTATTGTGTTGTGAATAGCAATTTCTTCCTGTCCATCTGATGCCTCATATAATATTCAGAACTGCGAAAGTGACTCGATCGAGCGTTTGCTCTTCTTGTTTTGATAAATGTCGTTGATGACGTCATATTTGGTTTTTCGTGAAAGTTGATGCGGCACTGTCACGCTCTCATTTTTCAACCAAATTGGTTGAAATTTTGGTCAAGTAATCTTCGACAAAGCCCGGACTTCGGTATTGCATTTCAGCTTGGTGGCTTACAAATTAATTACTGACTTTGGTCATTAAAAATCTGAAAATTGTAAAAAAATATATTTTTATAAAACGATCCAAATTTACGTTTATCTTATTCTCCGTCATTTTCTGATTCCAAAAACATATAAATATGTTATATTCGGATTAAAAACAAGCTCTGAAAATTAAATATATAAAAATTATTATCAAAACACTTTCATCTTATTCTTTGTCGATTCCTGATTCCAAAAACATATAGATATGATATGTTTGGATTAAAAACAGGCTCAGAAAGTTAAAACGAAGAGAGGTACAGAAAACCGTGCTATCCTTCTCAGCGCAACTACTAAATAGAGAATACTACATGGCTTGCTGTGTCGTACCAGATTTACACGAGTTGTTTTTTTGAATATTGAACTGCGAGCGAAAGCGAGCTGTTTAATATTTGAAAAAGCAACGAGTGTAAATCTGGTACGACACAGCAAGCCATGTAGTATTCTGTTTATCCTACATACTGTACTTACGTGCATTTTACTGAAAATGTCCTGCATTCGAGGCAGCTAAATTGAAGACGCTTGTTTTGGAACATCGATCTCTTCCAAAGCCTCCTGCAATCTATTACGTCAAAGCAAAGAAACGTCACTCTGAAAGTGTGGCGTGACGTGTTAGTTCTAAAGATTCATCGAGGGTAATTAGCGAGCGCAATTTTTTTCTTCTATAATGGCGTTTGTCTCGGTGACTTTGGCATCATAAGCAGCGAAAAAACAGGTCCCTGCCAGACTTGCTTGACATGACCTCATTTACATGATATACACACGTGTGATTTGAACGATTATTATCTCACGGGTGTCTCTCTCACGTATGTAGGATAAACCGCTCTTTACTGCCTTTGCCATGAGCATGAGCGGTGGACTGACGATGCTACGAGTATACGGTCTTGCTGAAAAATTGCATTGCGTTCAGTTTCATTCTGTGAGTTCGACAGCTACTTGACTAAATGTTGTATTTTCGCCTTACGCGACTTTTTTTTTTTTTTTTCTTTTCTTTTTAACAAACCTGAACAAACAAGAAAAACTAGGCAGAACACATCAGGACCACTAATTTGCTCGTGATGTTTTCATTGAACCATGCACTATTTTTGAGAAAAAAAACAAGCAAATAATGTAGAAAACATACAGACGCTAAGTTACAGTTGAACTTTATCGACTTTTTTTTAATAGATATACAGTGGAACCCGCTTATAAGAAAGTCCAGAGGAAATTATTTTTGCTTTCTTATATCCGAGGTGTTTCTTATCGGGAGACGCCGGATATGAAAAATATTGTTCTCTTATCCGAGGAAAAACAAATGTCATCATATTTTTTTGGAAATGCATTGCATTATATGCTCGCAGGCAGGTGCATGAATGTGTCTGTGATAATGAATGTTTATGTTTGTAATTCTATGTCGTTGGGATAATATAAGTATGTGCGTGCTAATTAATATGTGTATTTTAATGTGTTATTCCCGACTTGTATAGAAGGGTTTGGGACATAGCACATGGTGGCCGCCATTATTAGTCTTGGCTTTCCCATGTGTGTGTGGGGCCTCAAACCTCCTGTTAAAAAACACGTGGAAAACTCACCCTTTCTGGTCCACGCCAAGAGCAGAGGGAGCTGTGTCGTGTGATAAGACACAACAAATTTGATTGTTCCCCTTTACCCTCAGGAATTCGGGAGGAAATCGTTATTTGAGCACTGACTTGGCGATGAAAGCTCGAGGTGCGTTAAAGCAGTTGCTATGTATGCAGCATGTCAGCTTGTGAAGGACGCACTCTACGGGCCAGCAACTGCAGTGAAATTAGGGCAATGATATACCCTGCAAAGCTGATAAAACTTAAGTGTATTTGTAGTTTTATGAACAATTTTTATTCTGTATGATGCTGGATATGACTTTCCGGATTTAATGTATGAAGAAACCCATTGTTATTCAGCGAATTAAGACATTTTCCCAATTACAGTGGTTTCGTTGTTTGTAACATCATTTGATGAACATTGTTGCCAACACAAATTCAAACATATTTTGACGTAAGCATTTGATCGAAAAATAGTTAGTGACTGAGAACTCTAAAAATAGCTCCGAAGTCGTGAGGTTGGTGTGTTTCATCTGCATTTTTGAGTCTTGCGCACACTCTGGTGCTATTGTAAGTGATCAGGACGGTCAGAGTAACGAACGGACCACCAAGAAATCGTATTTTCAGCAGGGTGCACTCTGTTATTCAAGTTTTGGTGATCCTGAATATATTTTGCAGAAAAAATACTCAATAAGAAAAGGCTACGAATTCTTCAAAATTGCGTTGCACCTCGAGGCCGATGTCTGCTTTAATCGTAGGTCAGTTTTTAACACCAAAAACAACGCAAAAGACACGTTCGAACTGGCTAACTGCACAAGGTGAAAGCGTGTTTATTTGTCTCCCTGTTTTGGGGACTTCCGATTTTCCGCGAGAGTTACCTTCTCTTATCCTACATACTACGTGAGAGAGACACTCGTGAGATAATAATCGTTCAAATCACACGTGTGTATATCATGTAAATGAGGCCATGTCAAGCAAGTCTGGCAGGGACCTGTTTTTCCACTGCTTATGATGCTAAAGTCACCGAGACAAACGTTATTATAGAAGGAAAAAAATTGCGCTCGCTAATCACCCTCGATGAATTTTTAGAACTAACACGTCACGCCACACTTTCAGAGTGACGTTTCTTTACTTTGATGTAATAGATTGCACGAGACTTTAGAAGAGATCGAGGTTCCAAAACAAGTTAGCTGCCTCGACTGCAGGACATTTTCAGTAAAATACACGTAAGTACAGTATGTAGGATAAACAGAATACTACATGGCTTGCTGTGTCGTACCAGATTTACACTCGTTGCTTTTTCAAATAGTGAACAGCTCGCTTTCGCTCGCAGTTCAATATTTAAAATAAAAAACTCGTGTAAATGGTAACATGCGCCTTGAGTCGCCTTGTGTGGTGAGATACGTGCGCGATATAAATCCTCGTAAATAAATAAAATAGATAAATAAACGACACAGCAAACCATGTAGTATTCTCTGTTTAGCTTGGTTATGTCTACATGTCTACATGTTGCTAACAATCGAAAGGTCGGGTTGCAGCTTAGAGCAGAGGTGATAACATTAATGTTATACGCCGTCACGTCAACAAGGTCATCATCACGAGGATTTTGATCATTACCTTCAATGGCCAACAATGGGAAGGTCGGGTTGCGCCTAAGAGCAGAGCTGTCAAGAAAGGTTTTATCAAGGATGGGATATTACCCGCTATTACGAGCTAGTCGTGTGACAGAGAGTTTTCTTGCACACGAGACTGTAGATGTTTCACGACGGCTTTAGCCGGAGTGAAACAGCAGCAGTCGAGTGTGCAAGAAAACTCTCTGTCACACGACTAGCTCGTAATGGCGATTATGTCTCACAGCTTCAACAGAGGAGAGAACAAACACGTTTTGCGTACTCACGCTTGATAAACCTAAACACAGGAGCAGCCATTGTGGAGAGATCTACTTTTTAACGAAAGTGACCGAACAACTATAAAATTAATGACGTCTCGGTATATGTGAATGACGTCACAGTCATCGTCACAGTCTGTATCTTTTGAAGCATCGCAATCTTCATGACGTCTTTCTGTGTCTGCATCCGCGAAATATTTGTTCTTTCCGGGATCTTTGTCATCTATGTTCAGAACTCTGTCCTTATAGTGTCAGACTAACAGGCCTCCTGAGAGAGCCACTTTCCAAGGGCAGCTAAATTCGAGTATGGAAACAGTACTAACGTCTGGGATGCCGTTTTCAATATTCTGAGCGTTGAAGAATTTGTAAAGAGAAGAAACGATAACAGCAGGAGAAATAAAAGTCGTGTGTGCATTTTGGGGTTTTTGGAGGGACGATTTCGAGTTTGAATCCGTTCTTGCACATGCTCCAAAGCGTGTAACATACAATCTTGCACACGTTTGCTTTAGTAGTGGCAAAGAAGGAAAGCGTGTGACATTATAAGATGTTTGATGGGTTGTTGACAGACCAGCTTTTTTGTCGGTCCGAGGGGGAGCATATCGTCTTTTGTTTCATATCTATTGACCAAAATATGAAACAAAAGTCGATATGCCCCCCGAGGACCGACAAAAAAGCTGGTTTGTCAACAAATCACCAAACACTGGGCGAAAAGTCACGTTTTGGCACTATAACGTGGCATATAACATGAAACATGAAGTTAATCAACTAAATTTTGTGGCATTATACCTGTGCGATTCACATCAAGTTAGAAAAACTGCCGTAACGCAATAAAATCCCTGGGATTTTAGCGGGGTGCAAAACACGGTAAAACATCGAGTTTTGGTGTCTGCGTTTTGGACGTTTTCGCTACGTTAACGCACGGCGATTCACGTCGTGTTAAACGCGTTTCAGCAGTGCGCAAAACACCACAAAACCTATGGAGTTACGATAAGTTTTTCTGGTTTCTAAAACTTGATGTTAGAGTGTTGTTTTGATGGATTATTCTGCGTTTTAATCAGCCTGGTGCCGAACCCCGTCCGCCTCTCGGCGAGTCTGCAGAATCAGACGATTATCGGCTCCCTCTCTCTCTCTAGTTTCTCTCTCAGCACGGTCACACACACACACACACACACACACACATACACACACACACATTCACACCGTCACTGCACACGGCACACACACATGCACACACACACACACACACTGTGACTGACACTGACTGACCGTCACACACACACACGGGCACACAGTCGGACACACACACACACACCCCTTGAACTGACACACACACACACACGCACACACAACTGAACACACACATACACACACTGATCATCAGTTTATAAATGTAAAAAAAAATGCAGTGCATATATACATTTTTGGGGGGTATCTCTTATTTTCTCTATATGAGCCTTGTCAGGTGTACAGGAGAGTAGGCTATGCATTTCCCGAATGCCCGTGCGTTGAGCAGAGAAAGTAGGTCAGTTCTAAGCTCACAATTTTAGTGGAACCAGATCGTAGTTTCCTTCTGTATTGCCATGCAACACTTTTGCTTGGGGCCCTAGCCGAGTTAATCGTTTTCCCATGTGTTGCTGACCACAGATAGGCCTTTGTTCTACTTCCCCCCACCCACCCCCACCCCCCTCCCCGAAACATCCGTTGGAGATGGTGGCTACTGACTGGACTTGCAAATTTCTCAACTTGTAGTACGTACAGTACAAACTGAATTGACTCGAATTTGAGTTTTGGGATTTCTCTTGCTCTACCTTTTCTGATAATGTTTTACTCACCTCGTGTTTAGATGCAATACATAATGTCTCTTTACATTTAGTCAAGTTTTGACTAAATGTTTTAACATAGAGCCGGGGGAATCGAGACGAGTGTCGTGGTGTATGTGTGTGTGTGTGTGTGCGTGTGTGTGTGTGTGTGTGTGTGTAGAGCGATTCAGACCAAACTACCAGACCGATCTTTATGAAATTTTACATGAGCGTTCCTGGGAATGATATCCCCGAACATTTTTTTTCTCTTTTTAAAAAAATACCTTTGATGACGTCATATCCGGCTTTTTGTAAAAGTTGAGGCGACACTGTCACACCCTCATTTTTCAATCAAATTGATTGAAATTTTGGCCAAGCAATCTTCGACAAAGGCCGGACCTCGGTATTGCATTTCAGCTTGGTGGCTTAAAAATTAATTAATGACTTTGGTCATTAAAAATCTAAAAATTGTAGAAAAAAAATGTATAAAACGATCCAAATGTACGTTCATCTTATTCTTCATCATTTTCTGATTCCAAAAACATATAAATATTTTTATTTATTTATATCAAAATTAAGTTTTCGAAATCAATTTAAAAACACTTTCATCTTATTCCTTGTCGGTTCCTGATTCCAAAAACATATAGATATGATGTTTGGATTAAAAACACGCTCAGAAAGTTAAAACGAAGAGAGGTACAGAAAAGCGTGCCATTCTTCTCAGCGCAACTACTACCCCGCTCTTCTTGTCAATTCCACTGCCTTTGCCTCGAGCGGTGGACTGACGATGCTACGAGTATACGGTCTTGCTGAAAAATTGCATTGCGTTCAGTTTCATTCTGTGAGTTCGACAGCTTGACTAAATGTTGTATTTTCGCCTTACGCGACTTGTTTCGATTTTGATAATGATTGAGAAAGGAGAATAGCCGGTGTTAGTTTTACAGTCGGTTTTATGAAGTTTGAGTAAAGAAGTGAATGGTTTTTACCCTCCCTTTCGTTTTCCTTCCCCTTCTTTAGTTTGCTATTATTGTGCCTAAGAGCCGAAATGGCTGCACTCTAACTCATCTTTGATCTCCCAAAAGACTCCATAAACAAACTAGTGTATCAAGAGGCTGGCTGGCTGCCCCTCGATGAAGAAAGAAGACTAAAGTCGGCCCAGTACGTATCAAGAGCAAGTACTTTTGACAATGCTGTGAACGAAGAGCTCACAGCTGAGTTCGACACAATAACCTCGGCCTCTTACCAAAACCTAACAAGTCGCGTAAGGCAAAAATACAACATTTAGTCAAGTAGCTGTCGAACTCACAGAATGAAACTGAACGCAATGCCATTTTTCAGCAAGACCGTATACTCGTAGCATCGTCAGTCCATCGCTCATGGCAAAGGCAGTGAAATTGACAAGAAGAGCGGGGTAGTGGTTGCGCTAAGAAGGATAGCACGCTTTTCTGTACCTCTCTTTGTTTTAACTTTCTGAGCGTGTTTTTAATCGAAACATATCATATCTATATGTTTTTGGAATCAGGAACCGACAAGGAATAAGATGAAAGTGTTTTTAAATTGATTTGGAAAATTTAATTTTGATAATAATTTTTATATATTTAATTTTCAGAGCTTGTTTTTAATCCAAATATAACATATTTATATGTTTTTGGAATCAGAAAATTATGGAGAATAAGATGAACGTAAATTTGGATCGTTTTATAATTTTTTTTTTTTTTTACAGATTTTTCAGATTTTTAATGACCAAAGTCATTAATTAATTTTTAAGCCACCACGCTGAAATGCAATACCGAAGTCCGGGCTTCGTCAAAAATTACTTGACCAAAAATTTCAACTAATTTGGTTGAAAAATGAGGGCGTGACAGTGCCGCCTCAACTTTCACGAAAAGCCGGATATGACGTCATCAAAGACATTTATCAAAAAAATGAAAAAAACGTTCGGGGATTTATTACCCAGGAACTCTCATGTCAAATTTCATAAAGATCGGTCCAGTAGTTTGGTCTGAATCGCTCTACACACACACACGCACAGACAGACAGACACACATACACCACGACCCTCGTTTCGATTCCCCCTCTATGTTAAAACATTTAGTCAAAACTTGACTAAATTTAAAAAGAAAAACACCCAAAATACACGAAGCAACGATCCCACTAGCAGACTATATGTTCAACCGATATTTCAAGAAAGTGGGGGTAAACCCAGGTAGGATGGCCCACATTCCCATTCACCCCTTCCCATTTTGGTTCATGGAATCCCCCATTATCATCCCTGATCATGATCTGGGTGTAACAAAAAAAGATAACCCTGTACTTGTCTCATCAATAGTAAAAGAAATAATCTCAAACAATAACAAAGATCACCTACAAATATTTACTGACGGCTCCAAAAAAATGATGACCAAGCTGACTGTGCTTTTGTCATTCCTGACCTCAAAATAAGTTAAAAAAAATTAAACTCAACAAGGATGTGTCCATTTTCACTGCAGAAATGCTGGCTACGTTATCTTAAGAGCATGCCACTATATCAATGACCCCCCCTCGACCTCCAACAAGAGTCGTGATTCTCTCCGACTCAAAACCAGCATAACTGCTCTTCAAAATGGTTCCAGAAGCCGGGAAGAGCTTCAGACGGAATTATTGTTCCTCTGTCACCAGATCATTGCCTCTTGAACAGAACTGACCCTTTGGCTACGTACTTCCCCTCACACACATGGATCAGAGGCAAGGATATGGCTGATCTACGACTCGTTTGAATGTAAAACAGAAATGTAACACTATCTGTAACAATGACTGTTCTACGACTCGTTTGAATGACGGTATAGATCGAACCTTAACCCACAACTACGAAAATTTGTGTCAGACTTTTTTGAACAGGAAAATATGCCTCTATTCAACAGTAACCAACACATGGAAGATGTTTTTGAAACTTTACAGAAATGTAACACTAGCCTATCTGTGACAATGTTGCTTTTGAATTGAACCCACATTTGTTGAACAGGAGAGAATGTTCCTGTTCAACAGTGCCCAAAACACTGAATCTGACGTTTTTGAATCTTTTCTGTCATCTAACTGAATCTGACGTTTTTGAATCTTTTCTGTCATCTAACCCAATTGCTCATGACTTCATCGATCTTGAACATGCCTACTTTTCAAAGAAAGACAGACAAAAGCGAAATCTGCATGTTAGCCATCTGCCTGAAATGGTCAATGCACTTTTGTAAAATTGTCACAGCTGTTATGCACTTTTGTGAAATGGTCAGTGCTGTTGTGCACTTATGCAAAACTTGGTGCTGTGCTGTTAACATTTGAACAAAATGCATTTTGTTCAAATGTTTAGTGCAACTTGCTACTATATAATCGCTGTATGCGCTTTGTGGTAATAATGCACTGTTGTGAAAAGTTTGCGCTAAATGTTGGCACTATGCATCATTGTTGGAGCACCCTCCTGTAGTAGATGCACCATGCATAACAAGAAGAGCAAACGCTCGATCGAGTCACTTTCGCAGTTCTGAATATTATATGAGGCATCAGATGGACAGGAAGAAATTGCTATTCACAACACAATGAGTCGCGTTCACATAAAATTTGAGCCCGGTCACTTTTATAGTTTCCGAGAAAAGCCCAACGTTAAGTTGTGTGTTGCCGAACAGAAAAGGCTAGTTATCTCCCTTGTTTTTCTGATAACGTTCGTAAAAGGCTACAGATGTAAATACTTTGATGTAAAGAATAATCCTACAAAGTTTCAATCACATCCGATGAACTTTGTCAAAGATATAAAATGTCTAATTTTTCCTTTGACGCTGACCTGTGACCTTGAAAAAGGTCAAAGGTCAACGAAACCATCGTTAAAGTGTAGAGGTCATTGGAGGTCACGACTAAACAAAATATGAGCCCGATCGCTTTGATAGTTTCCGAGAAAAGTCCAACGTTAAGGTGGTGTCTACGGCCGGCCGGCCGGACGGCCGGCCGGACGGCCGGCCGAACGGCCGGCCGGACAGACTAACACTGACCGATTACATAGAGTCACTTTTTCTCAAGTGACTCAAAAATGTACTTATGTGAAATGTTTTGTGTAAATTATTGTCACAATAATGTTTTGTGCGCCCCCATGTATGTGTTCTGTGCTAATAATGCACGGTTGTGAAATGTCCATACACATTTTGTGGCACTATGTAATTGTTAGTGCATCCTCCTGCGGATGCTTCGTGCTAAAATTGCACTTCCATTAAAATATTGTACGCTCATGTCAACTGGTACTATATTTTCAATTGTTTCTCTGTCAATTTCAGATGTTTGTTTCCAATTACTTCAGTATCTCCCTGTTGCAATTCCAGGTGATTCATTATGCATGTGCCAATTTGAGGTGTTTAATTCTGATTCCTGTATTTACAGTGTAAAATTAAAACTATTGTTTTCAAACATTCCTATGACACCTGACCTGGTAATGGTTCTGTGTTTTTTACATTTAGTCAAGTTTTGACTAAATGTTTTAACATAGAGGGGGGAATCGAGACGAGGGTCGTGGTGTATGTGTGTGTGTGTGTCTGTCTGTCTGTCTGTCTGTGTGTGTGTGTAGAGCGATTCAGACCAAACTACTGGACCAATCTTTATGAAATTTTCCATGAGAGTTCCTGGGATTGATATCCCCGAACGTTTTTTTCCATTTTTTTGATAAATGTCTTTGATGACGTCATATCCGGCTTTTTGTGAAAGTTGAGGCGGCACTGTCACGCCCTCATTTTTCAACCAAATTGGTTGAAATTTTGGTCAAGTAATCTTCGACGAAGCCCGGACTTCGGTATTGCATTTCAGCGTGGTGGCTTAAAAATTAATTAATGACTTTGGTCATTAAAAATCGGTAAATTGTAAGAAAAAATAAAAATTTATAAAACGATCCAAATTTACGTTCATCTTATTCTCCATCATTTTCTGATTCCAAAAACATATAAATATGTTATATTTGGATTAAAAACAAGCTCTGAAAATTAAATATATAAAAATTATTATCAAAATTAAATTGTCGAAATCAATTTAAAAACACTTTCATCTTATTCCTTGTCGGTTCCTGATTCCAAAAACATATAGATATGATATGTTTCGATTAAAAACACGCTCAGAAAGTTAAAACAAAGAGAGGTACAGAAAAGCGTGCTATCCTTCTTAGCGCAACTACTACCCCGCTCTTCTTGTCAATTTCACTGCCTTTGCCATGAGCGGTCGACTGACGATGCTACGAGTATACGGTCTTGCTGAAAAATGGCATTGCGTTCAGTTTCATTCTGTGAGTTCGACAGCTACTTGACTAAATGTTGTATTTTCGCCTTACGCGACTTGTTACATTTAGTCAAGTTTTGACTAAATGTTTTAACATCGAGGGGGAATCGAAACGAGGGTCGTGGTGTATGTGTGTGCGCGTGCGCGTGCGTGTGTGCGTGCGTGTAGAGCGATTCAGACCAAACTACTGGACCGATCTTTATGAAATTTGACATGAGAGTTCCTGGGTATGATATCCCCGAACGTTTTTTTCATTTTTTTGATAAATGTCTTTGATGACGTCATATCCGGCTTTTCGTGAAAGTTGAGGCGGCACTGTCAAGCTCTCATTTTTCAACCAAATTGGTTGAAATTTTGATCAAGTAGTCTTCGACGAAGCCCGGACTTCGGTATGGCATTTCAGCTTGGTGGCTTAAAAATTAATTAATGACTTTGGTCATTAAAAATCTGAAAATTGTAAAAAAAATTATTTTTTTCTAAAACGATCCAAATTTACGTTTATCTTATTCTCCATCATTTGCTGATTCCAAAAACATATAAATATGTTATATTCGGATTAAAAACAAGCTCTGAAAATTAAATATATAAAAATTATTATCAAAATTAAATTTTCCAAATCAATTTAAAAACACTTTCATCTTATTCCTTGTCGGTTCCTGATTCCAAAAACATATAGATATGATATGTTTGGATTAAAAACACGCTCAGAAAGTTAAAACGAAGAGAGGTACAGAAAAGCGTGCTATCCTTCCCAGCGCAACTACTACCCCGCTCTTCTTGTCAATTTCACTGCCTATGCCGTGAGCGGTGGACTACGAGTATACGGTCTTGCTGCGTTGCATTGCGTTCAGTTTCATTCTGTGAGTTCGACAGCTACTTGACTAAATGTTGTATTTTCGCCTTACGCGACTTGTTTGTAATTTGTATTTTGTTTTTCTGCAATAAATATTTGAAATGGATCTGAGACTGACTTACTACTTTTAGCACTCTTTTTCACCACATTCCCACGTACAGATATTGCAATATCAACTCTTCCTTTCTACCTGTTTCAAACAAGCTCTATTTTTTAATTAAAACGTGTTTTTTTTCTTGTGGCTGTTTGATCAATTCATAGCAAGCATTGACTGAAATAAACAATTTATATATCCAGCACAACATGCAATTCATTAACTTTTGACCCTAACCTTTAACACTTCCCAAAATAAATCTGTGGTGGACATTGCATCGACGCTGTTCATTTTGAATGAACATTTTTCTTGTTAGATCAGTGGTCTATGCCGGCGCATAGTTGTGTATTGACTGGATCAATCGCCAACTCGCTGCGCTCACGGTAAGTGCTGACAACCGGAAGAAAGCTGCATTCCGAAAAAAGTCACTTCCGTTTCGCCATTTTTCGATGATGCCAGAGAAGTGAACCATGATTTCAAGATGCCCGGTGCAAATTGTTGTATGCCTGGATGCAGCGTGAGCTCACTAAGATCTTCAACGCTTATAACTTTCCATGGTATACCAAACGGAAAAGCGGATGCCGAATGGAGAGCTGCTCTTATCCACAAAATCAACCGTGCTGACAAGCTTTTCAACCCGAAGAATGCGAGGATATGTTCCCGACATTTCAAAGAAACATGCTTCAAATACGGTACGTAAAAAACTAGTAATATAGCGAAAATAAGCTTTCATCTGATTGTCTGTGCTGTGTTGTTTTGCTTGTAATGCTTCAAGTGACGAAGTTCTAGTAGTAGTAGATCTACTAGTAGTAGTAGTAACTATAGTACTTTTACAGCTCGCAGACAAAAATTAGCACAATCGTATTCTGAATCATACATTGACAAAGGTGTAATTCTGAGCTATAATTCTTAGGTAATGGGGGAAAAAAACACTCTTTGTTCTTGTGATAATGTGTTTTTGCATATATTCTAGTAAACTTCTGGGTTAGAACTTAGATTTCTTTTGTTGTTTTACTCGGTCACTGAGTCAGTCTTGTTCATTCTTGACAGATTTGCAGTAGTGTGTTTTACTAATTCTTGTTTCTATTTCAATAGATCTAAATGTATAGGTCTGTTTAGTTAATTTAACTTATAATTTCGACTCAGCATTTTGAACATTTTCTTTGCATGTTTTTTTGCTGGGCCTACAGGCAAGCGAGCACTCATTCCAGGAAGTTTGCCAACCAACCATGTGCTACAGAAGTCAGTAGAAACACCAAAGACTCCAGCCAGGAAACCCCCAGTGAGTAAAAATTGCTGTTATTTGCCCAGTATAGTATGCTATTAGTGATACTGATAGTGATAATATGCTACTTGTAACTCTTTTGTGAGTACCGGTACATGTATACTGGGTGTTTTCTCAGTTTTTGTCCGCTGTCAGTGTGAGATTTATATTGTGGTATAACCTGTTTTTCTAGTTTCATGGTTTAGCCACGACTCACTTTGAATGAGGGTCATCTGCCAGGCATTTAGCTGATTATCTGATTTATAAGTGATATTTTTTAATTTGCTATTTATAAATTACAGTTACAGTAAACTAACACTGTCGCACAAAGTATGTGACTTTAAAAAAAGATTTGTTTGAAATCATGTGAGCTCTGTCCACTAGATGATGGAGAAGGGAATTTTTCCAGTTGAGTCTGCAACATGGATTTTTTTTCTCTCGGATAACAAATACAGTATGGTAGGAAAAATTTAGGGTTGGTGTGGCGATAACTTCTTCTTCTGCGTTCGTGGGCTGAAACTCCCATGTACACTCGTGTTTTTACGTGTATGACCGTTTTTACCCCGCCATTTAGGCAGCCACACCCACCGAACTCTGACATGGATTACAGGATCTTTTCCGTGCGCACTTGGTCTTGTGGTTGCGTGTACACACGAAAGGGGATAAGTCCCTAGCAGGTCTGCACACAAGTTGACCTGGGAGATCGGAAAAATCTCC
The DNA here is from genome assembly GCF_037325665.1 of Littorina saxatilis. Classification (NCBI taxonomy): domain Eukaryota; kingdom Metazoa; phylum Mollusca; class Gastropoda; order Littorinimorpha; family Littorinidae; genus Littorina; species Littorina saxatilis. The sequence continues at coordinate 68,275 of NW_027129056.1, forward strand.
ACTCTTAACCCACCAGGCGGCCGCGGCCGGGATTCGAACCCTCGACCTTCCGATTACGAGGCCGACGTCTTACCACCCCGCCACAGCGCCCGTCGTGTGGCGATAACAATAAAGATATGTCATAGTGACTTGACTAATTGATTTGAATTCTGCTGCAGGTCAGTCGCCCCCCACCTCCTGCTCCTGACCTGGTTGCCTACTACAACTTCGAGGAAATACGACAGGACACCCTTCAGCTTGCTGCACCATGGTGTCTCTTGGAGAACAGCAAGGAACAGATACAGGTGGGAATAACCGAAGCCAGCCAAGTGAAACTGTTGTCCTCTACGTTATGATTACGTACTCCAGCAGACATCAACTTGTGGTCGACGTGCGTGGGTTTTGCTCAAAATACGTAAGTATTCGTCAGTGTTTGGCTTCTCGAATTAAGTTTCAACTTAATCTCTGTCTCGAACCACAGGCGGAAGGTATCGTTCACTGGACCACTACTTACATAGAAAGACTATACTGAACGAATCGTCGGTAAGCTTACCACACTGTCATACTGTCATACTCATAGTGATATCACTGATACATTTGTACAGGTAAACATGGCTGTTTGCTGAAAAATTCGTTGTGAAAAATTGTAATGTCTCTGAAGTTTGATTCAGTCCGTCATTCATTTTGATGGGAAGTCAACCCTTGGTGAGGCTAATACTAATATTGTTTTGATCTGTATTCTGCCAGTGCCATTGCCAACTGCCATGGTTGTTCTTGTGGAGTTCTAGAACAAGCTCTGGTTTGAATGACCAGCTAAAATTAATGCTAATAGTAAATAAGTACATTATTTTTGCATTAGCGGGGTATACAAAATATTTTATTAAAAAAATACCGCATGCTTTTGCTTGATCAAATCATTTATCAGCTAACAATATGCTTTTATTTCAGTTGGACCTGACCTGAGCATGGTTCCGTTGTCTCCGCAACAACAGCTTGATTGAGATACAGGCATGTCCAGTTTTCAGCAAGTGCAGGCTGAGTGTGAAGATCTGATGGCTGATCTAGACACAACATAAGCTGCTTGACACTATTCCAAGGTAAGCGAGAAGCTTTGAAAATAGTTACTTTAATTCAGTAATGCGTAATTATGTATGCAATACTCCTGCTGGTGAGTTCACTACAAACAGGTACTACATTAGAACTAGAAGAATAGGTTCCACAAGAACATTTCTGACTGTTGATGCCACTAAAACTCTCGTTACATCCTGCATTCTGTGTAGATTAGATTACAGCAAATCCCTTCTCATAGGCTGCCCTGACTCCACTCTCCAACCCTTGCAAAAAGTACAACACTCTGCAGCACTCCTCTCATGAAAGAACTTCACTGGCTTCCTGTGTCTCAACGTATTAGGTATAAAGCTGCCTGCTTCTGCTACAAGATCATCTCTGAATCGGCATCTGCCTATCTTTCGGAACTGGTCTCCCTCTACACTCCCTCTCGCACCCTTCGTTCTTCTGCTGATGCTCGACTTCTCCGTCAAGGTTGCTTTAAGCGCAAGGCTCATGGCTTCCGCACGTTTTCATATCATGGCCCTCAGTTATGGAATTCACTCCCCTTTCTATTACGTCACTCTCCATACATTTCATCTTTTAAGTCCAATTTGAAAACTCACTTGTTCCAACAACATTACGGATAGTTCCTTAGGCCAAACAAAAAAATAGTCTGTTTACGGTAACATCGGCCCAAAAAATAGGGTCGGTAGGTCGGGATTTTTTTTTTCTCCAAAAAACATTATCAAATTATTTTGCCAAAAAACAAACTTTGTTTTAAAATTTTGATTTTTTTTTCTTTTTTTCCCAAATGCCAAAAAAAAGTCTAGGGTCGCGCAAAAAAATAGGGTCGGTCGGGATACCGTAAACAGACTTCTTTTTTTTGGGCCTTAGCATAGAGTCTGGGGATGTGAGATGTGCATGATGTGTTGTTTGAATCTGACAGTGATTGTATGAATTTTTTATACACGTATTGTTGTCACGCGCTTTGAACTTCTGATAAGGCGCTTTATAAATGCCCGTTATTATTATTATTATTATAAGTAGATACACACTTGTAAACTTATGTTAGTTTTCACACGTGAGCATGAAGTGCCTTTATGAGGAATGTATAGTGGCTTGCAATATTGAATTTGAGGGATGTTTGCAGTTATATAATATATTAGCACAGCTCAGTTTTCTTCAGGGTTCCGTGAGAACAGTGAAATTCTCCTTTGAGGACTGAAAAATATCTTGGATAATTGGTCTTAATTGGGGGGGGGGGGGGGGGGATTTAAAACATAAGTACATTCACATGTGTTTTTCATTTTCACTGTGTAAAGGTGGGGAGGTCCTTCTCTATTTGTTTCTTTGTTTTCCCATTGACATATTTTTGTTCTTGTCTATATTTTTTACATAGGTGCTGTCCTCATCCCCAGCCGACTGTTTCCGCTGAAGCCGTGAAGGATGCTTCTTCATGTAGGCGTGGACATCTTTTTCGTCGCCGTGCAAGGCTTCCAGTTCCAGTACCATATAATTTTGTGAATACTCTGGGGACCTGTCATCAACTTTGGAAGGACGCTTTATTTTAACACTTTGTACCCCATCTATGTTGACCAAGATTTTTTTAAGCCGAGACCAGCTGTGCTGCAGCAGGTCACTCAGAATTGTAGAAACTGTATCAACAGGCTAGAATCCTGGCGTTAGATCAACGTTACAGGAAGCGACTGAAGCTAACAGTCTAAGCAGGATGCGGATATGTGCCGAATGATAACAGATGCAATGTACATAGTGACTGTGTGTACCTGGGAGACAAGGAGTTAAGACCACATCTGAACTGAGGATTTAGTCTCTCCATAATCAAACGCTGAAGAAGATTTCAGAATGAACTTTGTTAGATAAATTATGGTTGTTATGATCGTCACATTTTAGGTCCCCCCCTCCCCCCCTTTTCAAACTTCCCCGCTTTTCAGACCTTACATTTTTGGATTTTCTGTTCACAACCTGTTGTACATTTACCTACATATTAAGCAGGTTTCCTCCTTTTTAAGACCAGCTTATTTTTTTATTCTTGGAGGCCTGAAAAGGGGGTTTGGAAGGACACTGTATTTGTTTGTTCAAAATTCAGAATTCAAATAATTCTTCATCAACGAGTTATTACTGCCTCACCATAGCAGTTAGGCCAGTCTTACCAACTCTTACTTTTATTAATGTGCCATGATGCAAAGACGTTGAGCAGTTTTCAGATGTTTATGAATCCAGGGCTTTCAAAATTTACTGACATTTCATTTTCATTTTCATTTTCATTACTTTATTGTCCCATCGCTGGGAAATTCGGGTCGCTTCCTCCCAGTGGAAAGCTAGCAGCAACGGAGTCGCGCTACCCAGGTGTCTGCGTGTTTAGGTGTATTCCACCACCAGCACTTATGGCAGAATGACCAAGGTCTTTTACGTGCCATTGTGATGACACGGGGGTGGGACATGGCTTCCGTCTCTGGGTCTGCACACATAAAGTTGACCCGTGTCCGTCCCGGCCCGAATTCGAACCTGCGACCTTCCGATCACAGGTCCAGTGCTCTACCAACTGAGCTACCGGGCCATGACATCCAAACATGAAGTTCAGTTACCCCTTTTTAACTTTGAAGGTCACATTGTGGACGAATTTTTAGCAAAAAGTTGGAACATGGTATGACTGTTCTTACTCACAAGGGAAGTGATTTTGTTATTTACTGATTTTCATTTTGTGTGGCCTTCTTTCACCCATTTAATCATTCATAAATGTTCATACCCAAGGGAAGTAATTCACATATATCTATGGCCAATGTTTTCACAGGGCATCTGCCCCCCCCCCCCCCCCCCCCCCCCCCCCCTCCAAACACACACTCACATGGGCTAAAACTTACATGGCTCTTATGGGTATGACGCTCTTACTCACCAGGGAAGTAATTTACTGATGGTGTGTTTTCATTTCGTGTGGCCTTCGCCGATTTAAATAATTTATTTTAGCTTATCCAATTATAGTGTGGATGAACACTGTCTCCACTCAAAATAGTCCTTTGCTATTGTACATTGTGAATCAGCATTTTTGTTTTTGTCCTGTTTGAATAAAGTGCAATCATTTTACAACCAAAGTGTTAATGTTAAAGATGTTTACATAATGTGTGAAGGATGATGCATTTGAAAACTAATATTGTTAAATGTAAATTGACCTGTGACAAGTCAGCATAGTGCAATATCCAAGCATGAAACCCGCACACAATTCCCAAACAACATGCTTTCTTTTCCACAAAATTCCATCCAGTGGAAAACAATTATGTGAACGTCATAACATGGTGTTTTTTTACATTAATAATCAAGCCTTACACCAACTAAAATTCCCGCAGTGGGGCACTGCGGTTATGAAATTAAAGGCCCCTTCTG
>NW_027129057.1:0-40000 GCF_037325665.1 Littorina saxatilis
ATTTGAGCAAGATGTCAAACATCTAGTATTGTTTCATACTTATGAGCAGGAGTACACTTGTGACACAGTTATAAGTAACGGCTCTAATCTCCATTCTGGCCTTTTTGCTTTATCTCAAGTCATCCAACAGGACAAGGCTTGCGGTGGCGACGGCCACAAGTACTTGTGCGTAACGGGAGCTGAGTGTGATGGCACCAGCAACAAGTGTACGTGTACATCTACGGCCTACACTGCCTCTGGTGTTAAATGCAGTAAGTATGCAAATTTGAAGCATTATTTGAATGAACCTCGTCAAAACGTCTCTAGAGCGATTGAATGATCGGAGTTTTAATAGTCATGTTTACGATACTCTTAAAATATCTACTTTATGATAATAACTGTTGAGTTATAAAAATTAACACAAAATCTTTGATTGTGCAATCTAGGGAAAATGAAAGTCCTTCAGGTTCACAACACAGAGGACCAATCTTTATCATTTAACCCTGGACACAAACTTACAGTGTAAATATTCGAACAGGTTGTGTTCTTCAACGCTAAAGACACGCACGCTTCAGCAAAACAGTAATCCTCTTCACGGCTTTAAAAAAAACGGAAGAAAAAAGCCGCACTTCATATTTTATTCCTTTTTTTTATTTTATTTTTTACATTTAGACATGTTTTCACAAATTAAATGTATTCAGATCAAATGGAAAACGAGACGAGGGTGATAATGTGCGTGCGTGCGTGTGTGTGCGTGTCAGTGTGTGTGTGTGTGTGTGTGTGTGTGTGTGTGTGTGTGTGTGTGTGTGTGTGTGTGTGTGCGTTTGTGTGTGTGTGTGTGTGTGTGTGTGTGTGTGTGTGTGTGTGTGTGTGTGTGTGTGTGTGTGTGTGTCTGAAGAGCAATTATTGGAAAACCAATTTCTACACTGTAAATTAAAGTGTTCCACCTTTGAAGACACTTTTTGCAAGAAGATGTGAACACTGTGTCGAATACTATATAATTGTACTTGCAAATGTAGCACACATGGTAAACAAGAAAAAGTGTTTACAATGTGTGCTTATTTTGCTAGCAGAATCATAATTATAGTATTCCACACAGTGTTCACATATCTGGTTACAAAAAGTGTGTTCAAAAATGAAACACTTCAGTTAACAGTGTTGTCTGGTTTATGACTGATTAGTATTGATCTTTCAGTAAGACTTAATGTTTTGTTATCGTTTCATGTGACTTGACGTTCTTTGAACATGTCCTGCTTCGGCACTACGAACAGTTATGTGTTTTTTTGTTGTTCGTTCTTTGTTCAACCCAAGATTTCATTTGCGTGATACACACTTGTTTGAAACAACTCTAACAACACATATTGGTTTTAATGCGTAAGCAGATTGATTATTTACTCGTCTATGATCTGCAACTACACGAGATGCATTAGTTTATTCTCTATTTTATCATGATTTTTTTTAAAGGCAAAGCTATCAAATTGGGAGGTCAACAACTTCTTTGTTCAATCCGTTTTTGAGACAAAGTTATTTTTTGCAAGAAAAAGCCCATATTCGCATGTGCATTTTGAAGTTTCACTCAGTGAGCAGTAGTTTTAAAGTTTTTTAGTTTCAGGTAAGGGTTGATATACTCATAACTAATTTTGACAAAATATTTTTCAAAATCGTTAGAAATAAAGCTTCAAATTGTAGATTCAAAAGAGTGACATCAATATCTGAAGTTTTATCATGGCTATTTGAAAACTGATACATATTTTTGTGTGACATATTTTTGTGTGACATATTTTTGTGTACATATTTTTGTGTGACATATTTCATTTATTACAAAAATAATATTCGCTCGTTATATATGAAGACCAATGATATAAATAATTGAAAACATTTCCCTTGATCTCAAATGAAAACTCCATGTATTGCAGGCATCTGCATTCACCATAAAATATATACAACCACTCAGAGTTCGTTTTAGGTCTATATGAGTTTAAAAGTGGAATGGGTTTGTTTTTTAGAACCGTCACCGGTATTTTTTTCACAGATTGAATGTTTATTATTTAAAGTTTGTATCTTAAACAATTTAAAGAGTTTGAATACATTATTTGCTTTATTTCCAACATGTATGCTTATTTTAGTATTCGTGACTGTTATAAACTTAGTGTAGTCAACACAATAGTGATACCCCAAACTGGGTAGCTTTGCTTCCTTAATTCAGATTGTCTGATTTTTCTAAGTGTGGGAGGATTCGCGCAACATCCAAACGGATGCAGTGGTTATGTTGAACTCTGGTTTATTCATCACGATCAAGGACTAACCTCGCAAACGGACCAAAAACCAACCTGTAAAGATTATAACAGAATAATAAGTACTACGAACTACAATGATACATTCAAGCATGTAAAGTACTACACACATTAGCAAAAACAAGTTTCTCCCTAAAAAGAGAATACAATTATTCTAACCAAAAAATATTCACCATAGATCAAGGAATCATGGCAAATCAACAAGTAAACATTGACTCCGTGAACAGCTAATTAAAATAAGGTAACCGCGTGGATTACACACACAAAATGTCAAAAATAGAAAACTGACACAATATTGTAAATGTGAGTGTAATTAAAATGAGAAAACATGACTAAGAATGTCAATAGCATTACTGCAAACATGTTAACAAACATCAAGCAAACAACTTTGTTTGCAGTTATCTTATCGAAATCAAAACCAAGATTATCCCACACACCTCAGGACAATTTCCTCTCGGTCACGGTCGACGTCTCAGGTTCAACATCTCTCAGGCTACACCATGATCTGTTTGTAAACAAATACCTTGTCTACTGAGTACTCAGTGAACTCATTCCACAAACACTAGTTTCATCAACAAGGTTACAAGCACAATTTCCAATCTGAGGGAAAAAGGGGTATTTATTATCATCATCGCCCGTGTGTGTAAGTGATTACCAAAACATGTCAATCTGTTCCGGCGTCTAATTGAGACAGACAGACAGACAGACGGATAGACAGACGGACGGACAGACAGACAGACAGACAGGCAGACAGACAGAAAGACAAACAGAGAGAATCTCATCCCGTTACATAAGTGCTCTGCCTATTTCTTTGTGTTAGCCGTTGCTGAAGACAAGTATGGCGGAACCTGCCTTACCGGGGATACATGCACAGCAGCTTCCAACTTGGTGTGTGCAAACACCTTCTGCGGTTGTACTGCCGGAAACAAACCAAAACTATCTGACGGTACATGTGGTAAGTATTGTCTCTGCAGGTTCTCTTGCTCCTTGTCTTAAAGAGTGTTTCATTCATTTACATAGCCACGAGAAGTATAATTATAATTGTTTCAGATAACTATTAGATGCATGCGGCTATTTTCACTACATAGATTTGTCTACGTCAATGCGTATTACCTTTTTTTCTCTAAAGTATTAACTTTTCCTCCCAACCTTCTCTGTGCGTGCGTATATGCGAGCAAGCAAGCACATTACTAAAATAAATGTATAACGTGTTGGCAAATTGCTAATATTGAAGTTTCGCCTCTTACAGAACTTTGGGTTATTGTAGGTTCTTTACTAAAGTGTATTTCTTTATGCTTGGGTGCATAGGAAACATCACGACAACATCCGACAAATACACAAAATCACAAACAACCTTTACGTTGACCTCTAGAACTTTAATTCGTGAGATATGTCTGACCACGTTTCTCCGTCTACATTTTTGTCAGACGATCAAATAACAAAAGACAATTTATTCCGTAGCAAAAAAGTGTTTTTTTTCCGAACATTGTCTATTATCCCACTGACTGCGCCACTAAAGCTGCTGACGAAAGAAATGACATTGAAAATGAAGTATAAAACGTAACTCTGGAATGTGTCGGTGCTGATCGACAGTCGTTGAACATTTCGTGGTCAATATCTGCTATGTATTATCCTATTCGTATTGTGTATAACTGTTACCATGACCCGACCATGAGTGACATGAACACACACACACACACACACACACACACACACACACACACACACACACACACACACACACACGGGCGCGCGCACGCACGCACAAGCACACACACAATTACACACACACACACACACACACACACACACACACACACACACACACACACACACACACAAGCAGAATGAAAAATAATCATGTTTGATTTGTACTGACGCAATACAAATACTAATTCAAGATCAACCAATAATTGCAGTTTATCTAAACTCTAGTCTTAAAACTGCTTTCTTTCTGCACACTACTGCACATATGAAACATATGTCAAACATAACATTTCTTTCAGAAAACGATTGATTTTCCCTTTCAAGCACATCGCATCTATACCTGTGTTTTGTATCAGCAAGTCAATCGGCCAATCAATAAATCCGTCCATCGTGATACATACAGTCAATCAGTCCATGCATCTGATCAGTCAAGAAAACCAGCCTTGCAAGCTTATAAGCAATCGTCAATTAAAAAGTGCTGATATTGACACCATCGTATTACAGAGGCTAATGCCTATGATAAGGTTGGCCAAGTCTGCACAACGGATCGCCCTTCCGGAGAGTGTGGGGACCCTACCTCAACCTTCCTGAGCTGTCCATCTTCAGGCATCAAGACGTGCACCTGTAATGCGGGTTACGCCGGGCCTGTTGGAGGGACTTGTGGTAAGAACATTAATTTTAAACTTTCCGAAACCGTTTTAAGTTGGTCGTGCACTAATAACGCCAGAACTTCATGAGTAGCTGCCAGGACAGTTCCTTCAAGCTCATTTCTGAAAAAGAAAACGAAGTCTTGATATAGCTACTGAAATATCTTTCTTTTTTTTTAAAGGCTACATATTCTTGTAAAATCAGCCACCCGAACAGATTATACAAAAGTTTAAACGCGAAGACAAAATGTCTGATAGCTGCACCGTCAAAAGTAAAGCTCAGTCACGTTTGTTGGCTATTTGTTTGTTTGTTTGTTTGTTTGTTTGTTTATTTGTTTCTTAACGTCCAGCCGACTACGCAGAGCCATATCAGGACGAGGAAGGGGGGATGAAGGGGGCCACTTGTCAAGCGATTCCTGTTTACAAATGCACTAACCCATTACTTGTGTCCCAGCAGGCTTTAGTAAAACTAAATTAATACCTACTGGAAGATTACCAGTTTCCAGTATGTTAAAATAGGCTTAACCTATCTACTGCTGGACTTACATCAGAACACTAACAGATTAAACTATACATGAATCGCGAGACAAGCGGCAAGAGAAGAGATTTTTGGAAAAAATACAGGTGAATGAGCAAGAAGGCAGAAAAAAGAAAAGAATTCATGAAGAAAAAGAGAGCATGACAGGAAAGAGGAACCAAAAATCTACCTAACAGCAAACTAGAAAGCTCCTGCGGTTCCAAAAACAGGAGGGGCCTTTAATTTCATAACCGCAGTGCCCCACTGCGGGATTGTTGGCTATTCTCAAGAGCTATATATGCCATTGGAAACCATGTTACGAAGTTGACATTTCTTTACTAAACTGAGACATTTTAACCATACAAATTGGGCACAAAGCTCTGGAGACCCGCCGCCGAACTGCAGAAGACTGCGCACTTCATGGCAGTCACCGACCTGAACATATGACGGCCATAAATATCGAACGCAGAAGAAGAAGAAGAAGAACCATACAAATTAATGTTATTAATGAATAGTGGTTCCATATATATACCCTTGGCCTGCAGATAAACAAATTATAAATAACCGCACATTTTGTTTGTCTACGTTCATTAAATTCCACGTCAACTTCGTAACATGGAAACTAAAGGCTTGTGACACGGATTTGAACACTAACAATTGTTTTTGTTTAAAGGACAAAAAATATACCATGTTTTTTGTTGCATGTCTGAATCATTATCGAACTGGAGCATTACTGACAAAAATAACAAGAATACATTCTCGTGGCCATTAAAAAAACCCGTTATCATCATTTAATGGACTAAAAAATGCATGTGGGTTATTCTCCAGAGTTGTGTATCATGTTGTGACATGCATTTTCAGTCCTTTAAATGATTACAACGTATATTAAATGGCAACTAGAATGTATTCTCTTTACTTGTTTTACTAATAGTCCAGTTGCAAAATGATACAGACATGCAACAAAACCAAAGTATATCTTTTTTTCTTTTTTTTTCTTCAATTTTAAGTATTGAAATCCATGTCACAAATTTTGGTTTCCATGTTACAAAGTTGTTCTACTTTGAAACCCTTGTAATTACATTTTACTGAACGTAGACAAACAAAATGTGCAAGTATTTCAAATTCTTTCTCTGTAGTCCAAGGATAAATATGGAACAAGTATTTATTATTGAAATTAATGTGTATGGGTACATCGAACGCAGAAGAAGAAGAAGAAATGAGAATGGGTAAAATGTCTCAGTTAAGTGAAGAAATGTCAACTGCGTAACATGGTTTCCTTTAGTACACAGCTCTGGAGAATAACCCATGTCAAAATGAGTTTTTTCGACCGCTCTTTGGTCTTAACTGGTCTTAACTGGGCGACTGACCCGCGAACTAGGTTCTTGCTTAATTGAGCTTGATTTCGACGAACTGGTTCTGATGTTTCGCCAAACTCAAGATTCCCCAACTCTTACCTATGGTATTTGTAATAGTGATGTGCAAACGAGGCGCGCGTTTGTGTGTGTGTATGGGGGGGGGGGACTTATGCACTGCAAACAGCGTTGACATTTTAAGAACATATAACATATTCGGCAATTAGGTCATAATAGCGCTTTGGTTGAAAACTTTCGTGATCGATATCTACTACTTGCACTCAACCTATCAGAATTTGAATGTCTCCATGACCTGTCAATGAGTGGCATGAACACACACAAACGATTTGGAAAATATCTATTCGACAAACTCCGCATCCTCTGCATTTAGATCAAGAGGTGTTGTAACTAGTCTCCATTGTTCTTCCTCCTCTGACAGAAGAGCCAAAGGTTCGCCCTGATCGGCGAAGGTTTCCAAGATATCTTAAGCGATCCTTTGTTCGGGGACATTCGCCGAACTCCCCGAACCTAGTTCGTCCAATTAAGAACAAACTTAGGTTCGCCGAACTTTTTTGATATCGCGGGTCAGTCTGAACTGGGTTCGCGGACCAAAGACTCGTAGGGGAAGGGCTCCTAATATGGACCGGCTCCTAATGTGGACCACCACCAACTAGCGCTCAAAAAAGTTTTATTCGCTGTATTCACCCTCTTTGGATAACTTGCACATGTCAAAACAGTTGCAGAAACACAAATCTCAAAACTGTTAGGCTTTTTCTCTTTTTTCACTTTTGGCAGCGTTCACTCTAAATTTGCCGCCTAAAACGGACTCGTTTCTGTCTACAGCCAAAGCTTTTATCAAACAGAAATGGCTATATATGACAGCTAAAACCGTAATTGTTACATTTTAGCAGTGTTGACCCCGAGTTTCTACTGCAAACAAAAATTAATAGCAAAATCTCAAAGTATGTGCGAGTCCCCTAATATGGACCACCTTCAACAAATCGAAGAAAATCAAAGCTAAAGGCTATTTTAATTAATTCATTAAGAAGCTTGCTGGTAATAACCTATAACTAGCCCTCGAGATTTAAAAAAAATGCAACGAAAATTCTTCTTTTCGTGGAAGTTGATAATTTCACTTATTTTCACTCTGTTTTTGATAAGCTTCTTTAGTTTCCTGGTGTGCTTCAAATAATGCTCTCATCAACCCGAAACAGATAAATCTAGAGCATATTTTAATTAGGCTGACTTGTACACTAAGTTGTATCATGTTATTTTGAAATATAGGGGGCTTTTTACAGTGATTCGTGAAGGCCGCTTCACTGGTCCATATTAGGCGCCCAGGCTCCTAATATGGACCCTTTGTGATTTTTTCTGTATTTAATTTTTGCTGAATGTGTATCAAAGCTATTTTACTCTTATTAGGCCTAACGGTTAACCTAAGAAAGAAGGACTACCAAACACAAAATGAAACTTCTTTGCACGAAAACAAGCTAGTTATCAGCAATAAACAAAAAGTGGTCCATATTAGGGGCCCTTCCCCTACATCTGGTAAACAAAGGGAAGTAAGCACTCTAAATGCATACGGCATGTGTAATAGAGTAAGTGAGAGTTATGCAGAACAAGTATCCTGGTGCCTGAGAGGATTACAAACATTGAAATGAACAAACGACTTTCATCCTCGTACAAAGGTTTTTACAGTTAAGAACGGCCTTGGCAGAGATGTAGAGGTTACATGCCGAGTCTCAGTGATTATCAAAAATAATGGTCGAAGTTAGCGGATCATGAAAAATGCGAGCTTCAGCGAGCTTTTTCATGACCGCGAACTGAGACCATTATTTTTGATAATCACTGAGACGAGGTATGTAACCTCTTTATTCCTCCTTTCTTCAGTTATTCAAATAAAAGAGGAGTTTTTGTGCGAAAGTTTGATCGAATCATATTCACCCAACCAGTCTACCTGCGCAGGCGATCGATTAATGCGCGGTTGTAAAATCAAGTACACAATTATGTTGTCATTCTGCTGCGGCGGTAAAGGCAGATAGTGTGTGTTCTGTTCATGTTTTGGTATCGCTCAGAAAATGTTCTTTCCTCGAATGTGACTAGCAGACGAAGTTTTACACCCGTGTTCCAACGTTAAAAACTGTATGAAGTTCAGTTTTCTGGGGCAAAATAGTATATGAAACCGCTGCATATTCTTTAAGTTGATTAAATGTTTGCAATTGATTGCGTGTGATCTGTTTATGAAATGAAATATTGTTGAAAACTGACCGTCGGATTGCAGTCTTGTCGATGCAGCCGAAATCTGGAAGGGGAACTACTCGTGTCGCTAGACAAACTATGAGAGTTACTTTTCCTTGGAATCTTGCTGGCGATAAACGATTGTGCACGGCAGATCTGAATTCAGAAAACAACCAAACTCATGGATTTTATATTGAGATTCATGTGTTCAAGCCTGTAGTTGCTGGTTTAAATGCGGCATGGTTGTATTGTTTGCTCCAGAAATGTATATTTTGTACATTAGAGTGTTCTGAACTTTTGAGTCGCAAAAAGTAGCTCCACAATGTGTACAGTCTCTACCCATGAGCTATCGAGGATTCAGGCCCGTTGTTGGGTAAGTGATTTTGGTTGTTGGGTAAGTTACCGAAAAATAACTAGCCCTACAAGCTTACAGAGAGAAAGAAGCAGAGGGGGGGAATAACATACGTTAAACCTTTCTCACGCATCTAAATTTGTGTACAATCTGTTTCAGAAAAGGATAATGCAATTGCAGGATTTTTTTCTCTGGCTGCCGTTTTTTTTCAGTTTTTTTGTAATTGTTTGACTATGTATGCAAAGACGTATCTTCATTAAAAGAATGCTTTCTGCAATGTTGCACAGGCGTTTAAGAAAGAAATCAAATGACACGAATACCTGTGTTGATACTTTGTCAAATGTGTTACCTGACTTCCCTTTAAATGTTAATGTTAATTGACTAAATGCGGTGTTTCGGTCTCATTACCAAATAAGAAAGGTATCAAATCGCGCTTTTTTTTTTCTTTTTTTTTTTTACATCCAAAGGGATTCATTGTTCAGCGTACCAAAGTATCATTACCAGGCAAGATAGCTGGACAAAATAGAGGATTTATTCGTTTAATCGACGGACCTTGTCCTTGCTTTGTTTTCAGTATCATGGATATCCATACTCCTGTGTCCAACGTTGCCCTGCTCTCTGATTCCCGTCCACGCCAGCGCCCCAACACCCCCCCCCCCCCCGCACTCTTTCCTGCCCCCAGCAAAAAAATAACACATTCAATAGAATGACAAAATATACTCGTGATGTCATATGTGACGCGGGCATGGAATTGTAAAGTCTTGTCATCGTCTTATTTTGCAGTAACGCTGACTAGTGGTAGTGTTGTTTGGTGAATCCGACGTTCCAATAGGATAATTAATTAACGTAAATAGAGAATACTAGTTGAGGGAGGGGTAGGGTGGGACATGGGGCAGGGTGGAACAGGGTAATTTTAGTGATGATGCGATGCTTTATCCGGGACTTTTGTTTTCCCGCCAAGCTGTGATTACCCAGACCAGTCTCTGCCGCCAAAGTCCTGCAGACAGTCGTGTTTGGTTTTGATGAGGCAGAAAATATTATCCAGATTCCAACCGTAAGTAAATTTTTAGCTCTCTAATAGGCGCAAGCTTTGTATCCTTTGTTTTGACTTGACAAGAATGAAACTTGACACCTGCAGAGAGAAATTATTCAGGCATATTATGCTGCCGGATGCTACTGTCAATACTCTGTGTTTTCTTGACATTTTTAGATTTAATTGCACTGATCCACTGAGGGGCAGGGTGGGACGGGGCAGGGTGGGACAGTCCAAGCCTGCCCCTTCAGTGTTCCACCCTGCCCCTTGGGTGTCCCACCCTACCCCTGGGGTGTTTCACCCTGCCCCTCTCCGTACATTTCTCCCAGTCTATAAACAATGAATAATCTATTGTTTGTTTTACATGCATATCACTAATTTTATCAATATTTTTTTCAGTTGAAACTTTTATGGTTATTGTTTTTCTTTTGTCTTTTTCGGTATTGTTCTTGTTCGTCTAAAATCACTATTTGCAAAGGATGTGAAATTTGAACACATAAATAAATCAATAGATAAATAAGTAAACAAATAAGTAATTAAATTTTTCCTTTTATTTTCTTTCCACTTTCAGATGGTGAGAATATACAAAAGAAAAACAGACCGGACAGAAAGATCTACTGAGAATGTCCAGCAACTCCACAAAGCAGTGATGGCTGTCAGAAAAGGCCAGTCTTTCCGACAAGTCGCTGAAGAATTTGGAATTAAAAGATCCTCTTTATGGCGAGCAGTGAGGAAAGATGGCGAAGGAAAGAAGCTGGCCTCATATAGTGAGATGTCCCAGTCAAGGCTGATTTTCACCATTGAAGAGGAAGTTGAGTTAGTTCAGTACTTACTGACCGCATCACGCATTGGATTTCCTCTAGACACTGCGACTGTAAAGTCATTAGCTTACACCCTAGCCATTCGAAATGGGAATCGTGTTCCAGACAACTGGGAGAAAAACAAACAAGCCGGAAAAGACTGGATGACAGCATTCAAGAGTCGCCATCGTCAGCTCAGCATCAGAACCCCTGAGGCGACCAGCATTGCAAGAGCAACTGCATTCAATAAGCACAATGTTGGTACCTTCTTTGAAAAATTGAGGCGGCTGTACCAAGAACACACCCTAACGCCTGAAAGAATCTACAATGTAGATGAAACGGCACTAACCACCTCCCAGAGGCCTCAGAAGGTGGTTGCTGAGGCTGGTGTCAAGCAGGTCGCACAACTGGTCTCGCATAAGCGTGGAGAGACAGTTACGATGCTGGGCATCATCAACGGCATCGGGAACTGCCTGCCACCCTGCCTCGTGTTCCCAAGAAAGAACTACAAGAACCATATGCTCTTCGGTGCACCACCAGGCACCCAAGGCTTTTGTAACCCAAGCGGGTGGATGACGCAGGAGATCGTGCAGTGCCTCCACCATATTCAGAAACATATTCGATGCACGGTGGAGAACAAAGTCCTTGTCATTCTAGACAATCATGTATCCCACATCTCAGTGGAAGCAGTTGACTACTGCAGAGACAACGGCATTGTGCTGTTGAGTCTCCCTCCCCATTGTAGTCACAGGCTCCAACCGTTGGACAAGACCGTCTTTAGCCCGCTGAAGAGGCAGTACAACGCAGCGATCACCTCATGGATGTACAACAACCCTGGAAAACGTCAGACGATCCACGACGTCGCAGGAATCCTTGGCACTGCATATAACCGTGCCTTCACAATTCAGAACATCACCAGTGGTTTCAAGTCCACGGGCATCTGCCCACTGGATACCGAAGTCTTTTCAGAAGCCGACTTCTACCAAAGCTACATCAGCGACAAACCCTGTCAACAATCAACCACTCCCATTGAAACTTCAACACAAGCCGCCCAAAATGCTGCTGTTGACGGTCCACCTGATCAAAGCGCTGCTGACTGTCCACCTGATCCAAGCGCATCTCGTTCCCCTGACCCTGTTCTGATCTGCTCACCTGAAGTTATCAGGCCATACCCAAAAGCTACAAAATGCTTTAAATGGCAGAATGCCAGGAAGATCCACGAGAGGTACGCTCTACATCAGGCCGCAAATGAAGCATATGAAATGAGAAGTGCTTAGATTATTCTTATTATTGAGCTTTTAAATCTCAGATTTCATCCTTTTACCGCCACTCTGTAACCTGCTTTCTGATTTTGATTGCTACTGTGGTAGGGGTCTTTTGTCTTTTGGAAGGTTTGGATACCAAGCACATTGTGAAGACCCTATGATTGATTTCCCCACTTTTGGGGGCATGTTTGCAGGGCAGCGTGAAAGATGGAAAGACGTACACATGTATCATCTGCACAGAGCCATTCTGCACGTCTCGCCCCTGTGATGTGTGGATCCAGTGCGGGAGTTGCCTGATGTGGTGCCACGAAGAATGCGCAGAAATTGGAACTTTGGCAGTGTTCACATGTGACTTTTGCAAGTGAAGCCTGATATGACTTCCCTTGAAAGATTCATCTAGTCATGCAATCTGTTTTGAGAAATACTCAAAATAATTACGAAATGATATCCTGTTGTGCTATTCTTTTATTTTCCTATGTAGATTTTGTTTTTATGACATGGCAATGTTGATGCGATTTTCTAGTCATCTTTGCGTTCAGTTATGTTTTTCATCATTGTGAACACACGTTCACCATTTCTGTGCACGTTATTCAATCTTTAGCCGGGTTCGATTACTATTTTCAACCATTCAAGTACACGTTTTGTAATTAATGTGTGTAATCTTTTGCGCTAAGTGCTGCGAGAATGTTTTGTTTTTTCTAGTGAAAGCCAAAAAGGGTTGTTTTAGCTGGTGCAAGGTTCTTAATTTCACACACAAATTCATATGTCCCACCCTGCCCCGTCATGTTTCACCCTGCCCCAAGCAATGTCCCATCCTGCCCCGTCATGTTCCACCCTGCCCCACATTTTTTTGCGTTTTTAACTGCGAATTCTCCTGAGTCGGTTAAATAAATCTATTTTTTGTTTTCTTTGTTTTGTGGCAAATTCGATAAAGTTTCTAATGACACCAATTTTGTGTTTTTGTCTTTAGTATTGAATGAGATATTCCAAAAAAGGAGTTTTTTGTCCCACCCTACCCCTCCCTCCCTACATGGCTTGCTGTGTCGTACCAGATTTACACGAGTTGTTTTTTTAAATATTGAACTGCGAGCGAAAGCGAGCTGTTCACTATTTGAAAAAGCAACGAGTGTAAATCTGGTACGACACAGCAAGCCATGTAGTATTCTGTTTATCCTACATACTGTACTTACGTGCATTTTACTGAAAATGTCCTGCATTCGAGGCAGCTAAATTGAAGACGCTTGTTTTGGAACCTCGATCTCTTCTAAAGCCTCGTGCAATCTATTACGTCAAAGCAAAGAAACGTCACCCTGAAAGTGTGGCGTGACGTGTTAGTTCTAAAGATTCATCGAGGGTAATTAGCGAGCGCAATTTGTGTTTCTATGACGTTTGTCTCGGTGACTTTGGCATCATAAGCAGTGGAAAAACAGGTCCCTGTCAGACTTGCTTGACATGACCTCATTTACTTGATATACACACGTGTGATTTGAACGATTATTATCTCATGGGTGTCTCTCTCACGTATGTAGGATAAAGACAGATATAAGAAAGCAAATTAGCGGAGACGACGTTTTATACAATCTGACAAATATTCGTTACTTTTGTTGTTGCGATCGCTTTCAGCTGCCATTGCACAACAGAAAGTGGGCAGGGTATGCACCACCGCCAACGCAGCAGACGCCACTTCATGTGGACCGCCAGCAACCACGAATCTGGAGTGCAGCAACTTAGCGTGTGCCTGCAAAGATGGCTACTATGGGGTCACTGGTGGGGACTGCGGTAAGATGCGAAGTTAACGACATAGTTAGCTGTACATAATTCTGCAAACGGCAAGAGAGGCTTGTTTTAAACAAGTCGTGTACGCTACTATTTATTCACTACTGAAAGTATGTCAAACTGTAAATAACCGTGCCATGTCGATAAAAAACAAATCATAAAACTAAAATATTATTGCACCCACCCATTTTCGTACCCAAATTAAAGCCTTCATTCCCGTGTCAATTTATTCACATTTTCAATGTCATTAAAGGTCCTCCACTTGGCTATCTGGCACACCTTTCTCATCAAAAATTCATTGAACAGGGGTCACGTGACCGCCCCCTTCATAAGGGTACCCCTAAATCGACCTGACAAAAAAGGAAGGTACCAATTAAAAAATCCACGAAAATTCAGAACAAGCCCAACTTACTTTGACATACGAGGCGAAAGCCGAATCATTTATCTATGCAGATCAGGTTGTTGTATTTCGCTGTCTTGCGTCTTTCTTGTGTTATGTCATTCCTACTGATACAGGTGTCGATCGCATGAGCGGTCGAAAAGGGGAGGTTATTGCGTTTTTGTTATGTGTTTACATGACTAGCAAATTTCCGCTAGTGGTCATACTCAAGTGCAACTTTAGCAACACTTGCAACAATCATTGGTATGTATGCATGCGAAGTCGTGGATTTTTGAGATGTATCTCAACAAATATCTGTAATTATTTAAAATTGTACCCGAAGTACGTCTTGTATAGAGGCATGAGATTCAGAAAGTTTTGAAGCAATCCTTTGGGTCTGCCTGAAATACAGCGCTTTTTGTCATGGAACCCCTCAAAATTAACGAAATGACCTCCCCATTTTGATCTCTCGTGCGGTCAACAACTGCATCAGTAGGAATGACATAACACAAGAAATACGCAAGATATCAAAACACAACAATCTTTTATGGATATAATGTAATTGATTCGACTTTCTCCACGTATGTAATAGTTAATAAGCTTATTCTGAATATTTGTCGATTCTTTAATTGGTACCTTCAGTTTTTGCCAGGTCGATTTTGGAAGTAACTTTACTTGGGCGCTACACACTAGAATACAAACCGATTTACACAAAATGTGCACGGTACATACCGGAATTAATAAGGAATATAGGGTGCAAATTTCGTTATGATATCTGCAAAAACAATTTCATAACATCTGATTTGTAGGACCTAGTGTTGTGGCGCCAACGTTAATGGTCGGAGTAGCGTTAGACACATGTGATCAAAACTATTCCCCCGATTGTCATCACATTTGGCTGAAGTTTCAAAAAATGACTCCTCTACGTTTTGTTCCTCCAGCTTTTGGACAAATGCACAAAAATGACAAATGTCTTCAGAATTCTTATGTAAAACAATACATGAACAAACATCGTGCCAAATGTTATGACAATCGGTTGAATAGTTTTGAAAATATTCATGTAACCGCAACGCATGCTCCGAAAAACGTGATTGTAAGAAAATCGCGCTTGAAGTTGAACGTAAGTTAACGGTGGTGTATTTGTAGTGACAGATAGCATAATTATTGTCATCGCACAACACTCAGATCCTTATCACCTCGTCATCAGCTTGCTCAAAACTAGCATCAGCAACTGTTTGTGTTACTTTGTTATTTTCTTCTTGTGATTTGTCCAACTTTTCGCTTGGGGAGATGGCGGCATGTAGATTCCCGAGAAATCTGTGTTGTGTCTTCTGAGAGCAAACATAGCAATCTGTAAACTTGACGCTGCGAACACTGTTTAGACCTACTCAATACCGAACTACTGTAATTGTAGCACAACAAGTTTTGAGATTTCAAAAATGTACAAGATATGCAAATGGCATATTTAGATTCAGCCCGCAAATGTACTATATAAGACACTCTGTTCTGCAAGTGTGGCTTCATACCCTTTACACATCAGCCAATCAAAAACAAGGTTACCCACTTTCGGGCGACAGCAGAAGAACACAAGCAGCGTTTGTAGATCTACATGTTGATACTTGAATCATCTTTCAAAGTGGTTTTAAACGAAAGTTATGGCGATTTGAAAATAATGAATATATAATGAGGCCAAAAATGACTTCAAAGCAATCAGTACAACAACAACAAGTTAAACAAAAAAGTGCCTTTTTTGCCAACAATTCACATGTTGGTTATGCTCAACTGAAAGAACATAGATCAAAGTGTGTCAAAGTGTCAAAACCCCAAAACACACCTATCAACAATTTTTGGTTAATTTCCATGGGGTTTCCTTACCTTAAATGAATTGACACTGGAATGAATGTTTTAGTTTAGGTATGAAAATGGGTGTACTAATTTGTTGGTCGAGTTTAGTATCTAAAGATCATTTTTGCTTTCTGAAGATCGTTTTCTGGTATTTCCACATTCCGCTTCACTGATCTCCTTGGGCAACAGCCGACCTTCTTAGTGTTTATTCCATTGACAAATTCACTGATTTCTGACAACATGAACAAAATAAAGTTGGAGCGTACTATATTATTATAATTATACCAGCTGTTTGGCCCTTTCAAAAAACCGTCGTCACGAGGCTTTATAATGCATGCCTGCACCCAGCCGTGAATGTAATAACTAACTGCGTGTCAGATAGGCTTGCTTTTCGTGTAAACAGGCCCTGTGATTTGCACCACACTTTAATATTAATAGTACCTTTATTTGTCACGGAAATATACTTTTCACAGTAACAAATTCGTACGTAGATGACTTTAAATAACCAGCCATAAAATGTTATGCTTATCACGCGTAATTTTCTTACTACAAAAGTGTGCATGTCCCCCTTGATAACTTAGATCCAAGATTCGCTCGTCTGCACTTTAGTGTAGCCTGCGCACTGCACTTGATTTCAGTTTGATTTCTAGTCACTATCACTACCTCTTCCTGCAAAATAAGACAGATACCTAAATAAATTCACAATTGAAAGGAGATATACTTTTTTTTTTAATCGAATTGGATGGGAAAATGTGTCTGGAAATTGAGCTTACATTTCAGGAATGTTGTATAATTCATGCAGATATTTCAGAAGTTATGAGCGCATTTACCTCGACGAATCCGCAAAACAGTGACATCTGTCCAACCTTTAGCAAATTAATTTTGACGTTGTAGTTGGCCGTCTGTTTACACAGTGCCCGCAGCTGGTAAGCTGAATGGAGGATGCTCAGGAGCGGATAGGGGAACCTGCGCCGACTCCGACGCCCTGTGCACGGGAACTGGAGCAAAGTTATGCAGTAAGCAACCGTGTGTGTGTGTGTGTGTGTATGTGTGTGTGTGTGTGTGTGTGTGTGTGTGTGTGTGTGTGTGTGTGTGTGTGTGTGTGTGTGTGTAAGTGTATGTATGTGTGTGTGTGTGTGTGTGTCTGTGTCTGTAGCCGGGGTCATGCCAATACGTCCCAGTACCATTGTGTCCCAGTACCATTGCGTCCCAAAAAAATGCCGTCTCATTGCGTCCCATTAAGCAATCCCATTGGGTCCCAATACCATTGGGTCCCAGTGCCATTGAGTCCCGTACCATTGCGTCCCAACAAAATTGCGTGTCGATAGGTCCCAAGAAAATTGCATCTCGATACGTCCCATAAAGGAATCCCATTACGTCCCCGTACCATTACGTCCCAACACAATTGTTACTTGAGCAATGCTTGAACGCTGCAGTGGGCAGTGTGTGTGTGTGTGTGTGTGTGTGGTGAATGGGGAGGTGAGGTGGGCACAGTGAGGTGTGGGCCGCGGAAGGGGGGACCCGCGGAAGGGGGGATGGGGTACGTGATCATCGTGGTCAGACTAGGGGAGAGAAGGGATGGGTGGGTGTGAACAGTGATTAAGGATGGAGAAGAGATAAATAAATAAATAAATAGACATACACACAATCTGTTAAACACATTGATTTATGAGATATTTCGTTGGTCAGACAATTTTTAATTCATTATATTTTATAATCTGATGAAAGATGACAGGTCCCTTTTTTAAGCAAGACCTTTAATTCAAGAGTCAAAATTTATTTTGATTTTAAGTGACACATAGAAGATAACATATTGTAACAAGTATTATGACCCCTTTTTTTCCTTCATGATTTTTCATAAAGAAGAAATGTACTGTCTGATTGTGCAGTTTCCAATAATTATTCTGTGTTTGTCAATTATTGTTCTTCAGTCACACAGAGAGAGAGAGAGAGAGAGAGAGAGAGAGAGAGAGAGAGAGAGAGAGAGAGAGAGAGAGAGAGAGAGAGAGAGAGAGAGAAAGAGAAAGAGAAAGAGAGAGAGAGAGAGAGAGAGAGCGGTAATTGAATTTGCCTTTTGCCGAATAAAAACTATTGTCAAAAACAGTGCATTAAGAACTAAAACCAACCAACCATAAAAAGCACCCTCCATCTCTCTCTCTCTGTTAACTGTCTCTCTCTTCCGCTTTCTCGCGCTTTCTCTGTCTGTCTGTCTGTCAATCCCCCCCCCCTCTCTCTCTCTCTCTCTCCCCCTCTCATTTCATAAAAGAATTTGGGAGAGAAGAAAAGGTTTCAATATCCTCGGTTATACCTTGTGTCAATATTTCTATTTAAAAATATATGCAATAACACTGTTTTACAATTTTTCAAAACCAAAGCCCTTTTTTTCTAAAAAGATCAAAATCCGAAAGAAACAACTGAAAATCATGCAGAGACTTTCTTCCGAAAATTACAAATCTCTGGCAAAGTGAAAGGAACAACAAAATATTCCTTTAGAGAGAGAGAGAAAGAGAGAGAGAGAGAGAGAGAGAGAGAGAGAGAGAGAGAGAGAGAGAGAGAGAGAGAGAGAGAGAGAGAGAGAGAGAGAGAGAGAGAGAGAGAGAGAGAGAGAGAGAGAGAGAGAGAACGAACGAACGAACGAACGAACTTTATTAGTATTACTCAAGGATGGAGATTTTAGGCTGACGCCTAGTCTTACAATCTGTCCCTGCTAAACTAAGACATAAAAATAGAGACAATAAAAGGACAACCATCAATCACAATCATACAGTATTAAAAACTACAACATTACCTATACGAATACATAATGCATAACAGAACATTGAAATGTACAGAGAGAGAGAGAGAGAGAGAGAGAGAGAGAGAGAGAGAGAGAGAGAGAGAGAGAGAGAGAGAGAGAAAGAGACAAGACAAGACAAGACAAAGACAAATTCTTTATTAACGAGGGTAATGGCATTGGCAAACAGGTGTTTTTTTTACATCCAGCCCTCGCCCATGGGAGGGTTTAATCTAATGCCAATACGTTTAAAAAATGTTAGAATATGAATCAAAGAAGTAATAACAAGCAAACAACCGAATAAACAAACGATTAACAGACTAAACAAACAAACAAAAACATACATACAAACGAACATAACATGAGAGAGAGAGAGAGAGAGAGAGAGAGAGAGAGAGAGAGAGAGAGACAGAGACAGAGACAGAGACAGAGAGACAGAGTGAGTGAGCGAGCGAGTGAGCAAGAGAGAGAGAGATAGAGAGTCACACACACACACACACTGAAACACACGCACACACATACACAGACATACACACACAAACCAGGAGTGAGAGCAAGAGAAACAAGTCGCGTAAGGCGAAATTACTACATTTAGTCAAGCTTTGGAACTCACAGAATGAAACTGAACGCACTGCATTTGTTCACAATGACCGTAGTCCGCCGCTCGTGCAAAACGCAGTGCAACTGACGAGCCTGTTTTGCGCAGTAGTGGTTTCGCTGTGCTGCATAGCACGCTTTTCTGTACCTCTCTTCGTTTTAACTTTCTGAGCGTGTTTTTAATCCAAACATAACATATCTTTATGGTTTTGGAATCAGGAACCGACAAGGAATAAGATGAAATTGTTTTTAAATCGATTTCGGAAATTTAATTTTGATCATAAATTTTATATTTTTAATTTTCACAGCTTGTTTTTAATCCGAATATATATGTATATGTTTTTGGAATCAGAAATTGATGAAGAATAAGATGAACGTAAATTTGGATCGTTTTATAAAAACTTTTTTTAATTACAATTTTTAGATTTTTAATGACCAAAGTCATTAATTAATTTTTAAGCCACCAAGCTGAAATGCAATACCGAAGTCCGGCATTTGTCGAAGATTGCTTTACAAATATTTCATTCAATTTGATTGAAAAATGAGGGTGTGACAGTGCCGCCTCAACTTTTACAAAAAGCCGGATATGACGTCATCGAAGACATATATCGAAAAAAATTAATGAGAAAAAAAAACGTCTGGGGATATCATACCCAG
The DNA here is from genome assembly GCF_037325665.1 of Littorina saxatilis. Lineage (NCBI taxonomy): Eukaryota > Metazoa > Mollusca > Gastropoda > Littorinimorpha > Littorinidae > Littorina > Littorina saxatilis. The sequence continues at coordinate 20,212 of NW_027129057.1, forward strand.
GAACTCTCATGAAAAATTTAATAAAGATCGGTCTAGTCGTTTACTCTGAATCGCTCTATACACACACACACACACACACACACACACACACACACGCGCGCGCGCGCTATCTCTCTCTCATTTTACATTTAGTCAAGTTCTGACTAAATGTTTTAACGTAGAGGGGGGAATCGAGACGAGGGTGTGGTGTCTGTGTGTGTGTGTGTGTGTGTGTGTGTGTGTGTGTGTGTGTGTGTGTGTGTAGAGCGATTTAGAGAAAACTACTAGACCGATCTTCATGAAATTTTACATGGGAGTTCCTGGGTATGATATCCCCAGACGTTTTTTTTTTATTGTTTTGATAAATGTCTTTGATGACGTCATATCCGGCTTTTCGTGAAAGTTGAGGCGGCACTGTCGCGCTCTCATTTTTCAACCAATTATTGGTTGAAATTTTGGTCAAGTAATCTTCGACGACGCCCGGACTTTGGTATTGCATTTCAGCTTGGAGGCTTACAAATTAATTGATGAGTTTGCTCATTAAAGTTGTCATTAAAATCGATTTTTCGCAAACAGATTTAAAATTGATTGCATCGTATTCTTCATCACATTCTGAATCTAAAAATATATACATATGTCATGTTTACTCATAAAATGTGATCACAATTAACGAACACAGATTAATTAGTCTTACGATTAAAATGTAAGAAATCGATCCAAAAATGATTTCATCTTATTCTTTATCGTTTCCTGATTCCAAAAACATATAGATATGATAGGTTGTATTCAAAACAAGCTCAGAAAGTTAACACGAATACAGAAAAGTGCGCTTACCTGCTTAGCACAATACGCTACCGCGCTATTCTGGCGTGTGCATATCACAGTGCGTTCAGTTTCATTCCGTGAGTTTGACAGCTTGACTAAATGTAGTAATTTCGCCTTACGCGACTTGTTTTTTCTCTCTCTCTGTCGCTCGGAGATTCCAAAATCAAGACAAAAACATTGAAACATATAAGGCAACCGCTGACTGAAGTATCGAGAGTGTATTCAAACCAAACAACACACATATCAAATGAGGTCAATACAGAACGAAGTGGGAACTGTTTACATTTTTACATTTCTGTTCTCGTGGAAGGAAACAACAAAACTTCCACAAGTACGTGATCGTCAGTTCAGATGGCAAGTCTCGCTGTGGTGCACAGGCTCGCCTGTAGTGTGGTACACTGGGATGAAATGTCTCAATGTGACTGAATATGTTGTCAAGTAACTGCTCGTCAGTTTTGTTATGAGGCTGTTGTCTCCCTCTGTCAGGGAGAAGGGTACCTGATCCTCGAGTCGTCGAGCGGCATAACATTGTAATGCATACATCACTGCTATATTCAAGTGTGGCCAGGAAGAAGTGTTTGCAAACTTGCTGCTGCTCACCTTTAAGGTCGAAGAACGTGTACCTCCTGCGTTCACGGCCTACCACAGAACCCAGTCTACAGACATCAAAGGAACCGTCATTAGGCACCCCGTCCTCACTCCTGTTTGAAGTACTATCCCTCTGCCGCCACCCCCCCCCCCCCCCCCCCCCACCTTATTGACGAGCCGCAGGAGCGGCCAGTCATATGGCCTCGGCTCGGGAGCTGTCTGTGGAGGCTGCGTGCTATAATTAGCTGACCTGCTGCGCGAGCAGTCACTGCAGAGTTTTGAGATAACTTTGTAACACGTTTTATTTTATGCTCCTCAAGAATACAACTTTGGGCAACGTGCCACGTAAAACTACACGCAACAAGGATTCAGTAGGTACCAAACATGCCTTGGTCAGAAGTAGAATGTAAATGAATCTTTATAAAGAAGTAGGCTACTTCAAACGACAGCCACAGCCACGGTTGGGTTCACGGCATCAAACCGATGCAACTCTCCGTCATATCTGACATACACGTAATCAATCACATAGATGACTAATAAACATGTAAACTACATGTATACGTCTATGGTCGGACATAAGAAAGGAGAGCTTCCCCCGGGCCTGTGCATGTGTTGTTCGTTGTGCGTGTGTAAATTTACACAACAAACTGACCACTATTGATCTCAATACAATGGTGTGCACGGGTGCTACATTATTTGTGTAGAAGTTTTTTCTTGTACATTTAATGCGTACATTTTTTTCCACAATACTGTTTGTCCTTTATGACTTTGTTGTAAGAGACATTTCGAAATAACATTATTTTTACATTTATTCCTGGTTTTTTTTTTCTTTTCTTCTTTCCCATCATTCCTTTGCTGTTAAAATAATACATAACAACTACCACAAATTTCAACAAAAACAGATTGCAACAACATTCCTATTTTAAGCTCAGCCACACGCCGACATGGAAGCTCAATGGTACTTTCAAACTCATCTTCTCTTTGTCGTATTTGATTTCTTTCTATTTCATAAGTCGAGTGCATATGATTTCGGCTCGTGTTCATCGTGAGATGGACTTAGTTTCTTGTCTTTTGTTGTTGTGGGTGAGCTACAAAAAACAATATTACACCCACTCCCGCTTTTTTTCAACCCCTCCCCTACTTTCATTGTTTTGGGACAGCTTTAAGGTGAGAGTTGCAGCTTAAAAATAATAATATACAAGTGTTTTATAGTCATATTAAAACTGTTACGTGCCATTACTGACTTCAGAGCTTACTTGCGTATTGCTGTTGGCCATGACAAATTTGCTTTTCTGTTTGTGTGCGTTTCAGTTTAAATAAAAAGAAGTAAAAGTAGCCACTGGGCAAGCTCACTTTTCTGAATGTGTGGCATATTTAAGATGAACAAAGTTGGTAGACAACTTCAGTTCATAAAATTAAAAGTTTACCCCTTGCTACTGCTGCATAGCTGTGTCTTATTTGTTATTAAAGATCAGCTGCAAGCAGAACGAGACTATAAAGATATGTATTTGATGTTTGGTTTAATTCTGTTGTTTTCGAAGAGAAGTTCATCCTGAAAGGATGTAAAATTATGAAGTTGAAACTGCTGCACAATTAGCTGGAACTTTCTCAAGGATTGGAGGTAACTCATGGCATATGAACCAAATTTGAAATTTTCTTCCGGTGTTAAACGATCAAATTATGTTGATTCTAAGTTTTTAAATTGTCTCACAACCTGTTGTTAAATGTATAAGCAACTTCACAACAAAAAACTTGTAGAATATTCAGGAACTTTGAAGGAGGTAACTCTTGGTATCAGGACAAACCGGCGAATGCACGATTAACCGTTCTCACTTGTCAAAATTAGGTGAGCACTTTTGTCTTTTATGAGTCATTCTTTCATAAATTTATAAAGCTCCCATGTGATAGTTACTTGGGCACATGTTGGCTCTTCTAACACCTGGGCGAAGCCGGGTCCTAACTGCTGGACAGACAGACAGACACACACAAGCAGCCAAACACAGACGTACGGTTGGAAGACACACAGACAGTCACAACAACCCGCGTCAGGATTGTTCAGATCTATGTGCACCTTTGACAATTGTCTGAAATTAAATTTAACAGCCAAGTTTCTGGTATCACGATTTCTTTCTTCTCCACAACTCGTGAATAACACGCAGTCTCAGCTTTCCCCCGCTACAGGTAAGACGAGACATCTGGGTGCCGGTGGCGTTGTCACAGACATTTGATCCGACAGCTACTGGCACGCAACGAAAGGTAGTAAAAGTGTCATTTGTTGCTGTAGACAGCCTGGCACCTAACAATCCGCTGAAAACGTAACATTGGCTTTGATGGGTCATGGGATATGTACGTTACACCACCGATTTATCCATGAAATCGCGTTGTATCTCGTCTCGACAGGGTGAATCTTATCTGGGTAACACCTAGGCAAGGCCGGGTCCTGAATGCTAGTTTTGTTATAAAAAAAAAATCATTGAAAATACATGTACGAGTACCGACTTGCAAAACAAACTGGACATCCTAATGGGTTAAGCTTAGCTTCTGGTTATGTATGCCGAAACTAGATGAATACCCGTTTAGCCGGGTACGGCTTCGCTGGGAAGAAGTTGAGCCGAAAATCCCGGCTGCGCCGGGGACCCCGGCTTTGCCGGGTGTACGCCGGCTTTGCTGGCGCACCGCACGAAGGAAGGGAGATAAACGCGCAAAACACTGGAGAAGAGTAATACCCGGCTTCGCCGGGACAGTGACCTTCTAAAAATAGTATAACGGGAATATGGATTGAGCGTTGTCGACAGTGACCTTCTAAAAATAGAAACGGGAATATGGATTGACGCCACACGAAGGAAGGGAGATATACGCTGAAAACACTGGAGAAGATAAGGAAGAGTTACTGGGAATGGATCCAGAGAAAAACCAAAATCGGTTCAGCGCTGCGCGCTGAGAGCACGTGTTGAAATATCTCATCGACCAGGTTGTGTCCGGGGTGTACCTGAATATGGCCACCAAATTTGAAAGAGATCCATCGAGAACTTTGGCCGTGCATCGCGGACACACACACACACACACACACACACACACACACACACACACACACACACACACACAAGTCGTATATATATATATATATAGATAGATATGAAGTGGGTACACTAATATTTTGCTAGTAAGCAACTTGCATCATTGTGCTTCATTTATTAATGACTAGAGGAATACCCGGCTTCGCCGGGGTGAATCGCGAGACAGAGACAGACAGCGTGGCGGTTCACCACAATCACCTTTGAAGGCGAAGTCCTGTCAAACGGGATTGAGAATTTTAGAGCTTATTTCTAAGCCCTATATTATCTGTTATGGCTTCTCAAATGCCAGAACATACAGACAGTTAAAATTAATATTAAAAGTCCTACGGTTTTGAGCCATTAAGGACTTGAGTGTTTGTCCGCTTTCAAAAAGAGGAAAGAAAGAAACAAAAAATAAGGAGAGGAGGGCAGGGGGTGGGGTTGAGTTGATAATGCTCTGTGGAATTTGTTAAAATGAAAAGTAGTTAAGATGTTTCTTGGTAAGAATTATAAGTCTGTATTCTATATCTTGAATAACGGGTTTGTAAAATGATTTTTTTTTTTAATTCAAATCGAGTTAAAAAGTGGAACCTTTCAGGATCACCAATAAAACCAAATAGATGAGCAAGTAAGAGGAACACGAACAATAAATCTCAAAACTTTTTACAAATAAAAGGATTAAGATGTAAGCCACGAAGGCCGTGGTAATAAAAACAATATGTACAGTTTGGCGACTAGTGGGCCTTGGGTGAGGATATGTTGTCTAGAGGGTAGTCGCTAGAATCAGGAGGGATGGCGGGAGCCACTCGACCTCAAACTGAAACACGCTGATGTGATAATCTGGGCTTAGTTATACCCACAGCCCCATGTCCGAGTCCCTGACCAGTCGGCACAGCAGCAAGCTGTGTGACCAGCCTAGAGAACTGCTACTGCGCAAATAATCCTGGGGACTCAGACCATGGAGCTGCATATGGTCATATAAGGTTTTAAAGGTAATTCTATTTGTAGCGCATGGAGCGAAAATGTGTTGAAATGAATAGGGTTCTCCACAATGGCAGGACTTGTTAAAGATATGGAAGCGGCAGCCGCCGGCACGGAGGCGTCTGAAGATAGTGAGGAGGTTTGTTGGGAGATCGGGGTGTAGATCGTTCATATCAATGGGTTGATAGGACAGAGATGTTACGTACTGACTTCGAATGAGTTTACGGATTTTACTGTAGAACTCGGTTACTGAGTAGCCGATGTTAGTGTTAGCTGGGCTAGATTCTGCCGCTTCTTTGGCAGCGACATCCGCCAGTTCATTTCCCCGGACCCCTACGTGAGAGGGGACCCAGAGAAATGATACGGATGTGCCGGATGAGATTAACTGGTGACATATAAAGAGGATTTCTCTTTGTAGCTCTGCCCGATTTGATGTGTTTCGATGCAGAGCTTGTAATGAAGAGCGCGAGTCAGAGCAGAAAACTACCGCACGCGGTGTGACTGGGAGGTTATTTATAAAAGTGCATGCCATGAGCAAGGCAAATAGCTCGGCTGAGAATATGGAGATGTCTTTATTAAGAGTATATTTCCTTGAGATTTTGAAATCTGGGATCACAAAGGCGCAGCCAACGCTGCCGTCTGCAAATTTGGATCCGTCAGTAAAGACTTTTAAATGCTCCGAGAATTTGTAGTTTAGGGTTTCTTTTGTAACAGTAGCTAGGTAGACGGGGTTATCCTTTTTGGTAGTATTATCTTCACTGTCGTATATGATAGTAGGGGTTTCCTCAAGCCAAGGCGGGTAGGAGGGCGGGGGGACCCTGGCCAGCTCACTGACCTTCACCCCGCTATCGGCTAGAATGCGGTTTACTGTGTCGGATAAGGGTAGCGTTTTGGCCAAGAGTTGAGTGCTATGTTTGGTGTTGGCCTCATAATTTTGGTGCTGAGGAAAAAAGTCAGTCAGGACCTCGCAGGCAGAGTTCTCTACCGCGTGGGCTCTGACAGCATACTGAGCTGAACGGAGTTTTATCTCATCCACAAGGGGCAGCCACCCACACTCGCTGTAGACTCGACTCTTACTCGCTTGTTGGAAGAGTCCCAGAGCTATTTTGAGCGCCCTGCACTCTATAATAGCCAGTTTTTTCATGAGCGCCGGGCGCGTCGCGAAATAAGCTTCGCACCCGTAAAGGAGGCGGGAGCGAATTAATGCCCGCACTACCTCTGTGACACACTTACGTCCTCTGGCCCAGGATTGGGACGCCAGGTAGCGTATGATATAAAGATCCTTGTTGGCCTTATTGATCAAATGTTCGATATGACTGGTCCAGTTAAGTCGGGTATCGATGATAACGCCGAGGAACTTAACTTCTGAGCTCGGTTTGATAATATCACAACCTATCTTTATACTGCAGTTCCTGTACAGTTGTCTACGGGAGACAACAAGAAAGACTGTTTTATTTGAGGCTAGTTGGAAGCCGTTGGTGTACATATATTGACAGAGGTTGTCAATTTTAGTTTGGTAAGAAGATAAGTCAACAGTGTTGGTAACTCTGTTATGGCGTGGTCTATTAGTGTCTATTAAGGCGAGGTCGTCCGCATACAGACAGACAAAAATCGCCAGACCCCATCACAAACAGAACTCTACAATCCACAGGTGTTGCTTCCACACACACACACACACACACACACACACACACATACACAGAAGCCGTATATATCTATCTATATATATATATATAAATATATAGAGATAGATGACAGTGGATTGTTTGATTAATAGATTCGACCTTTGCACTTTTACAGTGAGGACAACTTACGGGTACGTGCAAGGAAAGCCCACAACTTCTAAGGCGAACAACTCTGCAGAGTCTGCTGTGAAGGGCGACGGTAGTCTCCCTGTCACACTCGACCCCCTTTGAATGAACTTAGGTCCGTCCCAGGTGGAATGGGAACAGCACGAAAATGATTCAGTGGCCTGAACATTTCACGTTGAGTCCCATCGCTGTCGACGACGCCAAATGTAACCGAGTGCCAAAACACCACAATCACCTTTGAAGGCGAAGTCCACTCAAACGGGATTGTGAATAACTGTTATGGCTTCTCGAAGGAAGGCCTGAACATACAGACATACCAAAGCCGCTAGACCACATCACAAACAGAACTCTACAATCCACAGGTGTTGCCCACACACACACACAAACACACACAGAGAAGCCGGCTATATATATATATATGTATATCTATAAATATATAGAGATAGATGACAGTGTATTTTTCGCGTGGCTATAAATTGATTCGACCTTTTCACTTTTACAGTAAGGACAACTTACGGGTGCAATCGTGACATTCTAAAAATAGTAACGTAGTAACGGGAATATGGATTGACGCCACACGAAGGAAGGGAGATAAACGCTGAAAACACTGGAGAAGATAAGGAAGAGTTACTGGGAATGGATCCAGAGAAAAACCAAAATAGGTTCAGCGCTGCGCGCTGAGAGCACGTGTTGAAATATCTCATCGATGAGGTTGTGTCCGGGGTGTAGCTGAATACGGTCTCCAAATTTGAAAAAGATCCACCGAGAACTTTGGCTGTGCATCGCGGACACACACACACACACACACACACACACACACACAGACAGACAGACAGACAGACAGACACAAGTCGTATACAAGTATATATATAGAAGCTATTGCAGTCCGCTGCTTACACTGCTTTTTCCCACACCCAAAACATTTTATATTTTAGGTCATTATTTCCGGGAAGTGTGGATGTGTGGCTTTGTTAAAAAACAGATATGAAAGTACAGTAAATGTATAACTCTGTGTATAAGTTGTGGTCAGTAACTTGATTTTGATTAGAACCGTTGATACGTTGGCTAGTAAAATATTTCCTTTGGCTAATAACATTTCATTTGATATGTGGGACTTTCAGGGCTGCATGTGGTGTTTTTAAATGTCCTTTGAGCCCTTTACTTAGAAGATCCAGCTCTCGTTGTTGGAGTCGGTTCTGCCTCATCTGAAATGTCAGAGTCTAGGCATCTTAGGTCCATTAAGTTGTATGACAGAAGACCTGGATCAGAGTTTTGATGAAGACTCCAGTAAGAATTCGAATTCTGGTTTGGTGACTGTGTCGGATGTGTTTCCGGTATGTCTCAGTACACCTTCTTGAGTGTTTTTTGTAAACTTTGCTCCTGTAGAACAAAAAGAAGAACATGTTTTATTCACTTAAATATGCGCATGTTTGGGAACATAGGAAGAAACAGACTTTGAGCTGGATGGATGAGGGGTCGGTATTGTTGAATTTAGTTATAATCGCTTGTTGGTTGTACGTTTGCGTCACAAGAAAAAAAACGTTATGTGGCTTTAAACACAGACTGAAAGATTAGGCATACCATCAATGTCCGGAACATATTTGAGTAGCTTTCATGTATAGTTTAATCTGTTAGTGTTCTGATGTAAGTCCAGCAGTGGATAGGTTAAGCCTATTTTAACATACTGGAAACTGGTAATCTTCCAGTAGGTATTAATTTAGTTTTACTAAAGCCTGCTGGGACACAAGTAATGGGTTAGTGCATTTGTAAACAGGAATCGCTTGACAAGTGGCCCCCTTCATCCCCCCCTTCCTCGTCCTGATATGGCTCTGCGTAGTCGGCTGGACGTTAAGCAACAAATAAACAAACAAACAAACAAATTTGAGTAGCTTACCTGCCATGCAAGACTACATTATTTTGCTTAGCACAAGTTTGTCTTCAACAGTAAATACCCCCTAATAAGCAGCCACCTTCCAAACGCAGACAAGGACAGCACATGAAAATAAAACTTTTTCTTATCGCAGTGTACGACCCAGCTGAAAGCCACCCTCCCCTCCCCCTCACTCTGACAGGCCTCACTGTCCGATCCGCCGGCTCTTCCATGTTAACAGTCACTGACCTCCGGTCAATGATGCAATCGCCGAGATCGCGGCGTTTGGTCAGTGTCTGAGAAAGCTGGTTTCCGGAAACTGTGGCCGGGCCATGAACTGTTTTTAAGTCTTGATCAAATATTAACTGGTACACTCACAACCATTGCGTTTTTCAGACCTCTCTCTCACCCTTTCTCTCTGACAGCATCATCATTTGTCAAGATCACGGAGAATGCGTGAACTATTGTAAAGTTATGAATAACAAACGATACAGTCCTGACTCGACTTACCTTTCTTTCAAGAAGTCAAGCTGCTGTCGGAAAGGTCGCCATGATTATCTGCAGATGCATGCAAAGTAAATCGAACATTCTGATTGGTTCAATTATGGTATCGTCACTCTGATTGGCTCACACAGTTACTGTGTTCTGCCGTCGCGAGTTCGAGACGTTCGTTGCACACGGGAAACGGCATACGCGTTGTGATGTCAAATCTTCGTTGAGTTGCTGTGTTCTGCCGTTGTTTTTTGAGAACTTAAATCTTTTTAAATGGACTTACTTTATGTTATCTTTGGAACTAACCGACATTGACACTTTAAATTTACTGACAAAATGCGCCCTGATGCGCACGTAATGATGACATAAAAATCTTATATTTGACAAAAATTGACTTACTGTGTTTTGCCAGAGGTGGGCAGACTTGTAAACAGGCGCGATGATGTTCTGTTTAATTTAAAGTATTGGTTCTATCAACATTATGCAGGTTTGCTTACTTGCTGATTTGGTTTTCTTTTTGGTTGCTTGTTTGCATTTTGTCTTGCCTATTTATGTCGTTGTTTGTTTGCTCGTTTGTTTATTCTATTTGTTTATCCGTGATAGAAGTTTGTACAGGACCGGTTTAAAAAAAAAAAGGCGTAGCTTTAAACCTCTTTCCTGGTAAAATGAATTTGTTATCGTCATTATCACATGAAGGAAACATGCTTTTCGTGCTTGTTAAACCAAAACACTCTGGTGAATTTCAACAAAGCAGGACAATTAAATTTACATAGCTACTGAATGTAGATTGAGCTTGCAGAATGTTATTTGAACATCGCAACAACATCAGCAATGTCACACGTGACGTCATTGTTACAACGTAGGCAAGGTGTGGAGAATGAGCACTGTGTAATGGTCGGACAATCGGTACTTACTCGAAAAAATGGTGTCATGTGAAAGACATATAAATGAACTCTCTAAATTGTTTTGTCGTGGAACTCAGCGGTAGCAGGGTCAATTCACAATTCGAAGGCAAAACATCCCTACCACACTGAGCACCAAACAAAAGAGAATGTTTCTTCAGTTCTACAGATATCATGTTAAACAGCAGTGTTTGGGCCAAAAACATGTGGGTGTTTGAAGATTTGCCTTTTTCCTGCTTACAAATTGGTTTAAATGATATGAGTATGATTTCGGTATGACGTCACAAAACAATGAGGGGTTTTGACAGCATGGTTCTCTTTAAAGCGTCAAAGAGGCGAATGAAACTAAACAACCTTTTCACGTGTTTTACACCACTGAGTTTCGTTGGAGTCTTACCTAACAGGGCATACCTATTTCGTTTAAAACTGCCGCGCAGTCAGGTTGATCTAACGTGTAAAAGAGAGAGCCCACAAGGTTGAAAATGATAAGAAATCCTGGGTTTTTGTGAATTTTTGTCCTGGGTAGCTACAGTTAATATGCAATAAATCTAAAACAACACAAAGCAATATCTCTTCAAATTACAGAGGACGCTGACATGACAAATACTCTCTTCTGTGTGCGAGCCTTATGTAGAAAGAAACAGAACCTGAAAATAGACGTTGTAATGGTTTTCCGTGAAAACTCTTTGAACGTTGGTAACGCCACGGAGACACATGTATCATCATCGAAATTGTGCATGCTTAGCAAGTGGTTGTATCCTGATAAGTGTGTACAGTTTCAGAAACATTCTTCCCCCTCCCCCCCCCCCCACCCCCACCCCCCCCCCCCCCCACACACACATTTTGTTTGGTCTACAGACCTCAAAACTGCCGCTTCTCAACTCTAACTTTTTCTTGCCTGTGTTATTGTTGGCTTCCCCTCGAGTAGCTTCCCTTGCTTCTCTGTCTTTGTCATAATTTTGTTGGTTTGTGCAGTGCAGTTGTTACACCCCCGGAAAAGGGGTGTGTATAGGATTCGGTCCATGTGTTTGTTTGTTTGTGTTCGCATATAGATCTCAAGAATGAACGGACCGATCGTCACCAAACTTGGTGAACAGGTTCTATACATTCCTGAGACGGTCCTTACCAAAATTGGGACCAGTCAAACACACGGTTAGGGAGTTATTGGTGGATTAAGATTCTACAAGGACTTATAGAGGGACATCGATGTGTTTGTTTGTTTGTTTGTGTTCGCATATAGATCTCAAGAATGAACGGACCGATCGTCACCAAACTTGGTGAACAGGTTCTATACATTCCTGAGACGGTCCTTACCAAAATTGGGACCAGTCAAACACACGGTTAGGGAGTTATTGGTGGATTAAGATTCTACAAGGACTTATAGAGGGACATCGATGTGTTTGTTTGTTTGTTTGTGTTCGCATATAGATCTCAAGAATGAACGGACCGATCGTCACCAAACTTGGTGAACAGGTTCTATACATTCCTGAGACGGTCCTTACATAAATTGGGACCAGTCAAACACACGGTTAGGGAGTTATTGGTGGATTAAAATTATACAAGGACTTATAGAGGGACATCTTAATGGTCAAAGGGAAATAACCATTCTCACTCAGTCACTGCCACCAACTGAGAAGGTTATTTCCCTTTGACGGGGGTGTTTTTCCTACCTCGGAGGAATTTCTTGTTTTGTCAGTTATTCTCCTCTTTATCTGTTCTATCGTCTTTCTTCTTCTTTTTTGTGTGTACTTTTGTGTTTTTGTGCCTGAAGAAGACCCTTAGGTCGAAACGTCGCTGTTATTCGTTCCGTGTTCGTCATTTTAACGTGAGTAGGCCTACATTGCTTTTTGGTCTCTTTATTGTTCCCTCTCACGTGCAGTCGCCATTGTTTAATTACTGAAGACATGACGTCATATTCCAACGTCATCGCTGTCGTTGCGATGTTCAAATAACATCATGCAAGCTCAATCTACGTTCAGTAACTACATAAACTAAAGTGTAGTGCTTTTTCCCGTTTACATGAAATTCACCATAGTGTTTTGTTTTACACATGAAAAGCCTGTTTCCTTCAGTGAAACGTAAACCCGACAAAAACAGCCGATTTTTGTCTGTGAATAATCAAGAAATATGGCACTCATGACAATCGGGGATACATTTTATCACCCAACTTGATTTTGAGGAGCAATTCAGAGGATAAAATGCTTTTCAGATCAAAACCAGCACTAGCTGAAAATGTATGGTTGTGCAATCAATGGCGTAATTTGTCTAAGAAAAGCTGTATTTGGTAAATTACTTCAAGTCAAACTTATGACATTCAAAACGACGCGGGACAGAAGACACCTCCCGGTTTTAACAAATTAGCAAAGAAATGTATCAACACTGTCACAGATGACTATCACGCCATAACAACTGTTTCGGTCAGAAACAAAAGTAGCCTCTTCACATTTCAGCAGATCATAAAGACATTATCAGAAGATTAGGCCAAACAGTAACAAACAAACTTAGAGTGTTACACCACTGCTGGAGTAACATTTCTCCCCTCCCCTCCCTTATCTACCAACATCTTCAGCAAAAATGACATTACCTCTGACAGGCCATTTTGCAATTGTTCGTGTGTGTTAGTCAACTTAGTCTTTATGGAAGTCATTCAAAAAAGAACATGTTCATTTAGCCCTTTTTAGGGAGGACGCCCTAAAAGTTTGGATAGAGAATAATACTCATAGTATATACAGAAATAGAGAACCCACTGTTAGTAACAGTCTGGAATAATAAAAAAAGATTATGTACCGAAATAATGTGTTATTTTGTAAGAAATGGATTAAATGTGGGATCGCAGTAGTTGCTGATGTGTTAATAAGTGGCTGTTATCTTAGAGTAGATTAAGGTAAAAGTGGGTATATATCTTTACTGATGATAGAACACAATGTTGTCCAGACTGCTGGTACCTTGTTTATAATAAAGATATCCGGCGTATGTTCATGCAATCCAAAGAAAACAATGTTCTGCTTTTTGATAATAAAGAGTTATCTACAGCACGTTCATAAAGATGACATTGGATAAGTAAAACCAAACACAACCCAAGTTGTCTGAATTTCTGGATGCATACGTTTAAAGACACAGTGCAGCTCACAGCCTTCGTTTTGCGTTTTTGTTGCAGCTGAGTATATTTACAGTTCAAAAATCCTCCTATGGTAGTAAAACAAACCCAAAACTACCCAACGACGACATCTGTGAAGCTCGACCGTTTCTTGTTCACGCGAGTGCATACATTAACCTAGTTATTACGTGGTGTTTGGTCGGAGTTCGATTCAACTGAGTGATTCCGGCCTCCATTTTGTTTTACACAAACTCATGATGACGTCTGACATAGTTTGCTTAGTGACGTGTCTTTTTGTGCATGATCTAAATTTAGATCCAAAAATAGGTCAAGACCAGCCGGGTCCGAGTACGAAATTAATTCGTAAAAAAATCGCAGTTCTTGACTCTTTGGGTGCAAGTCAATGAAACTTGGTAGTTCTTCTAACGGATAGCTGCCTGAGGTATGACTAAAAGCCCCAGGGGCTCCGTGCACCTGGATTTGACAAGTTCAGTACCTTTAATATAGAACTAACAAAATGGCATTGGCACATTGTAAGGAATGTGTTTAAAGAATTAAGACCGAGAGAATTGCACTGGAAGATACTGCATCTATATATATATACGACTTGTGTCTGTGTGTGTGTGTGTGTGTGTGTGATTGATCGCCATGCACGGCCAAAGTTCTCGATGGATCTGCTTCAAATTTGGTGGGCTTATTGACAGAGACCCCGGACACAACCTGATCGATGAGATATTTCAACACGTGCTCTCAGCGCGCAGCGCTGAACCGATTTTCGTTTTTCACTGCACGTTACTATTTTTAGATCTCCCTTCCTTCGTGCGCTGGCGTCAATCGATATTCCCGTTTGTACGTTTATATTTAGAAGGTCACTGCACGTTACTAATTTTAGATCTCCCTTCCTTCGTGCGCCGGCGATGCCGGCGTACACCCGGCAAAGCCGGGTCCCCGGCGACGGCCGGGTATTCGGCTCTACTTCTTCCCGGCGAAGCGGGTAATCATCTAGTAACATATATCCGACTAATATTATGTTGTGTAAAATGGGCATTAGTGTTATTCATAGATGTTCATTCTGTCCAGATAAGATTGACTGTGTGGAACATTTCTTTTATGAATGTTCTACCATACATTCAATTTGGGAAAGCATTATACTGGAGCAGTATAATGTAAATATAAAAATCGATGTTTAAACAGCATTTGGATTGTTAAACGATTTAGTAAATTATATTAACTTACTTATCAGTGTAGCAAAAGTGTGTGGTGGGTAAAATCAGATACGGTAAACCAATAGAAATTGTGTGCATGTTCAATTCAGAGGATTTGCGACACGTATAAAGCGATAATAATTGTAACTGTAAAAAAAAATAATAATAAAAAATAAAAAAGTGCATTGTTGGTATTTGTGCATGAAAGAGGAGATTGTGTTTAGAAATTTAAAAAAAAAAAAGTAAATTGATTGTATGACTTATTCTTGATTGTGTCTGTTATCTAGTTTTTCTTCTTAACACGTTATAAGGTTATTCATCTGGTTGTTCATTTAATCCGATTGATACAAGAACAAGACCATGAAGAAGGATGCTCCCCCCTTTTTAAAAAAAAAGAAGGAAAAAAGCAGCTTCTGCGCAACTGAGGTCAACAACACACAAAAACAAGAAATGTCAAGCTTCTCCACTCTCGGTAGTATCATGGTCTTCAACATATATCCGAGTCTGTGTTGCTTATTTTATTTTTAGAAGGCTTTGCTTTTCAGACCATTATCAGTGATATCACTGTTCACCATTTACCCTCTTCACCCCCCCCCCCCCCCCCCATCACCCCCCACCCCCTTCTTCAACAGAAATAACACAACCTATGGTAGGCTACTTTGTACGTGTGTGTTAGTGTGTCCGAGAGAGATAGACAAGAAATATCAAGCTTCTCCACTACCTTGGTAGTTTTATGAAATTTATAAAAACAAATAGTAACAAGAAGTCACCTACGCGGGGTCATATTTAGCACTAGAAACTTAATTATGATGAAAAAAGTTACTGTAAAGTCATTTGAAGTCACATAATAAATACCACAAATAGTTCAGAGCAGACCACAAACTGCTGAGCAAAAATCTGTGTAAAATCAGTGTGAAAATCAAGTCCGTTTGTCCACAGGGATGCCAGGCAGCAGTCAAATGGGGTCACGCAATCTGCTGAAATCCAGTCAAATGGGGTCGCACGGACCGTTAAAAGGGGACGTCCCCATTTAACACAAGCGTCCCCATTTGACTGCTGTCCAGTGACAATCGTCCCCATTTGTCGGTAAAACCACACACACACACACACACACACACACACACACAAACACACACACACACATACACCACGACCCTCGTCTCGATCCCCCCCCCCCCCCATGTTAAAACATTTAGTCAAAATTTGACTAAATGTAAAAATGAGAAAGAGAGAGTCATCAGTAAGTAGTGGTATTGACACGTAGCGATAATGACACGTAGCGCTAAAAGATGTAGTGCTGTCGACACGTAGTGATAATAAACGAATGATAGCGACTTATCGACAAATTATTTGTAGCACTAATCAACGTAGCGATAGCGGCACGTAGCACAAATGACACGTAGGACAAATGACACGTAGCGCTAGCGATACGCACCCGGAACCTATGGATACATTTTTTGGGGTCAATGTCCGTCCACATGTTTGTCCGACATCACCGGTACACATCTTTTTATTTTATTTTTATTTGTGAAATACTGCTATGTACCGGCACGTTTTGTAACAATTTTTATTACAAATCGTGTTGAACGCGTTTTGTAATAAAAATTGTGTAATCCGAACACGAATTTGTAATAAATTTATAACAAAACGCACTTTTATTACTAAACGTGTCGCTACACTGCTACAGTAACATCTCAGAAATTAAATTCACTAGTATTGGGACCTAATGGTACGGGGACGCAATGGCACGTAATTGTATTGGGACATAATGGCACTGGGACGCAATGGTACTGGGACCCAATGGTATTGGGACGCAATGGTACTGGGACGCAATGGTACTGGGACGTAATGGTACTGGGACGTAATGGTACTGGGACGTATTGACATGTAGCCCATTAACACACCTTCTTGTAACACTCATGACTTGAGAACCTGACTAGGCTCCTGTAGTTTTGTCATGTTTCTCAAAAGAACATCTTTTAACTCTTGCGAAATATTAAAGGTGCCTTCCTTCCTGAGTGAGCCTTCTGGTAGATCAAGACAGATACGTCAGAAGGCTTTTTACCTCAGATGAGAGCATCCCTCTACTTTGACACCTATCATAAACTTGGCCAAAACAATATTGCAACAGATTTTGCACCCAATTTAAAGCATTAATTCCCGTGTAATTTCATTAAAACTTGATATGCCAGTTAAGGCCATTCACTTGACTATCAGGATCACTTTTTTTTATTAAAGATATCTTTTACAGGGATCACGTGGCCGCCGCTCAAATAAGGGTACCCTCAAAACCGACCTGACAAAAACGGAAGGGCCCAATTATAAAATCGAAAAAAAACCACAATAGGCATAACTTTGCAACTTTTACATACGAGAAGAAAGTCAAATCAATTATTTACCCTGAACAGGTTGATTTGTTTAGCTAGCTTGCGTATTTCGTGTGCTATGCTATTCCTACTGATGCAGGTGTCGATCGCAAGAGCGGTCAAAAACGGGACCTTTTGCGTCATTTTTTTAGGGGTATCATGATAAAAAGCGCTGTACTTTAGCAATGACTCTGTGGATTGCTTTCAAACTTTCAGAATAATTCATTAACATACTGTAAATACTTCGAGGGAAATTTTTAGATCGTTACAGTTATGTGTTAAGATGCAATGCAATGTTTTGGAAAAAGTTGTTAAACTCGTCATATGATTGTTCACTTGTGTCCAACAAATTCATGACTTCGCATGTCTTTCGACAAATGATTGATAAACACACTGCGAGAGTTTTTTGCGCGTATATGCACTGACACAAATTTGCTAGGCTTGTAAACACGCTTGATATTTAAGGGATGATTCTGGTGCCACAGCGATGCCCAGCCAAGCGTGACCGCAGCATGTTTTGAGAGGCACGCAGCGATAACAGCAGTCAGAGCAAAACAGCGTTAACGTTCCATATTTTTCTCATGTGTTTGCATGACTAGCAAATTTACGCTAGTGGTTACAGGCAAATGAAACTTCCGCAGTATTTGTATGAATCATTTTTTTTTTAGACATGCAAAGTTTTGCATTTTTTTGACATAAGTGAACAATGCTATGACGAGTTTAACAACTTTTTCCGAAACATTGCGTCACATCTGATAAATGTCTGTATCGATCCAAAATTTCGTTCGAAGTATCCATCGTATGTTGGTAAATTATTTTGCAAGTTTTGAAGCAATCCACAGAGTCATTGCTAACGTACGGAACTTTTTGTCATGATACCCCTAAAAAATTAACCCTGCCCTAACCTCCAACCCTTTTCTCCCTCCACCCTCGCCAGTAAGGTAATTAAGTGCAGTGGGAATTCTCCTGTAAGAGAGAAATCATTATGTAGTTTTCGTATCTGCAGGTTGAAATGCCTGTAGCTTTAGTTTGAAGTTTGAGTTGCTGGAATGTATGATATTGTGTTGTGTGGACTAGGGAATTTAATTCAAGTTCTCCTCAAATGATAAAACGTTGCCTTGTGTATTTTGCTTTGCGTACAGGCATGTGAGAATAAACTTAAATTTTCTTTATGACAGGGGTATCAGGTGCAGACAAAGAATTGGGAGAAGTGTGTGCAACAGGGGACATGTGTGTTCATCCTTCTCTTGAACTCACTTGTGACGCATTCGCCAAGAAATGCCGTAAGTTGATTTCCCTTTCTTTGCATTTCATTTCCATTGCACATTGTAGGCAAAACGTTCGGGCCAAGCTGAAACGATAGATAGTCTGATAGTCAAAAAGAAATCGGAAGAACCAATGACCACTACGTGTTTGTGTGCTCGCATTGACTGACAGACAAACAGACAAACGCGGTCATGGAAGACGGACAGACATCTTATATTGAAGAAAATGTTTTGCGTAGGGAACGATACATATATATGTACTAGAGGAATACCCGGCTTCGCCGGGGTGAATCGCGAGACAGAGACAGACAGCGTGGCGGTTCATCACAATCACCTTTGCAGGCGAAGTCCTGTCAAACGGGATTGAGAATTTTAGAGCTTATTTCTTAGCCCTATATTATCTGTTGTGGCTTCTCAAATGCCAGAACATACAGACAGACAAAAGCCGCTAGACCCCATCACAAACAGAACTCTACAATCCACAGGTTTTTGCCCACACACACACACACAAACACACACACAGAGAAGCCGTATATATATATATATATATATGTATATCTATATCTATAAATATATAGAGATAGGTGAGTGTATTTTTCGCGTGGCTATAAATTGATTCGACCTTTTCACTTTGACAGTAAGAACAACTTACGGGTGCAAGGGAAGCGTTCTGGACAGCGCAGTGACATTCTAAAAATAGTAACTCAGAAACGGGAATTTGGGGTGAAGGGCGCGAGACAGAGACAGACAGCGTTGCGGTTCACCACAATCACCTTTGAAGGCGAAGTCCTGTCAAACGGGATTGAGAATTTTAGAGCTTATGTCTTAGCCCTATATTATCTGCTGTGGCTTCTCACATGCCAGAACATACAGACAGACAAAAGCCGCTAGACCACATCACAAACAGAACTCTACAATACACAGGTTTTTGCCCACACACACACACAAACACACACACACACAGAGAAGCCGTATATATATATGCATATCTGTATCTATAAATATATAGAGATAGGTGAGAGTGTATTTTTCGCGTGGCTATAAATTGATTCGACCTTTTCACTTTGACAGTAAGAACAACTTACGGGTGCAAGGGAAGCGTTGTGGACAGCGCAGTGGACAGCGCAGTGACATTCTAAAAATAGTAGTAACTTACAACTGAACGGGAAAGCCACACGAAGGAAGGGAGATAAACGCCAAACACTGGAGAAGATAAGGAAGAGTTACTTATAATGGTGAAATGAACACAAAAACCAAAATCAGTTCAGCGCTGCGCGCTGAGAGCACGTGTTGAAATATCTCATCGATGATATTGTGTCCGGGGTGTAGCTGAATACGGTGTCCAAATTTGA
>NW_027129057.1:45000-60523 GCF_037325665.1 Littorina saxatilis
CACACACACACACACACAAGCAGAATGAAAAATAATCATGTTTGATTTGTACTGACGCAATACAAATACTAATTCAAGATCAACCAATAATTGCAGTTTATCTAAACTCTAGTCTTAAAACTGCTTTCTTTCTGCACACTACTGCACATATAGTTATGTCAAACATAACATTTCTTTCAGAAAACGATTGATTTTCCCTTTCAAGCACATCGCATCTATACCTGTGTTTTGTATCAGCAAGTCAATCGGCCAATCAATCAATCCGTCCATCGTGATACATACAGTCAATCAGTCCATGCATCTGATCAGTCAAGAAAACCAGCCTTGCAAGCTTATAAGCAATCGTCAATTAAAAAGTGCTGATATTGACACCATCGTATTACAGAGGCTAATGCCGATAATAAGGTTGGCCAAGTCTGCACAAATGATCGCCCTTCCGGAGAGTGTGGGGACCCTACCTCAACCTTCCTGAGCTGTCCATCTTCAGGCATCAAGACGTGCACCTGTAATGCGGGTTACGCCGGGCCTGTTGGAGGGACTTGTGGTAAGAACATTAATTTTAAACTTTCCGAACCCGTTTTAAGTTGGTCGTGCACTAATAACGCCAGAACTTCATGAGTAGCTGCCAGGACAGTTCCTTCAAGCTCATTTCTGAAAAAGAAAACGAAGTCTTGATATAGCTACTGAAATATCTTTTTTTTTTTTTTAAAGGCTACATATTCTTGTAAAATCAGCCACCCGAACAGATTATACAAAAGTTTAAACGCGAAGACAAAATGTCTGATAGCTGCACCGTCAAAAGTAAAGCTCAGTCACGTTTGTTGGTTATTCTCAAGAGCTATATATGCCATTGGAAACCATGTTACGAAGTTGACATTTCTTTACTAAACTGAGACATTTTAACCATACAAATTGGGCACAAAGCTCTGGAGACCCGCCGCCGAACTGCAGAAGACTGCGCACTTCATGGCAGTCACCGACCTGAACATATGACGGCCATAAATATCGAACGCAGAAGAAGAAGAAGAAGAACCATACAAATTAATGTTATTAATGAATAGTGGTTCCATATATATACCCTTGGCCTGCAGATAAACAAATTATAAATAACCGCACATTTTGTTTGTCTACGTTCATTAAATTCCACGTCAACTTCGTAACATGGAAACTAAAGGCTTGTGACACGGATTTGAACACTAACAATTGTTTTTGTTTAAAGGACAAAAAATATACCATGTTTTTTGTTGCATGTCTGAATCATTATCGAACTGGAGCATTACTGACAAAAATAACAAGAATACATTCTCGTGGCCATTAAAAAAACCCGTTATCATCATTTAATGGACTAAAAAATGCATGTGGGTTATTCTCCAGAGTTGTGTATCATGTTGTGACATGCATTTTCAGTCCTTTAAATGATTACAACGTATATTAAATGGCAACTAGAATGTATTCTCTTTACTTGTTTTACTAATAGTCCAGTTGCATAATGATACAGACATGCAACAAAACCAAAGTATATCTTTTTTTCTTTTTTTTTTCTTCAATTTTAAGTATTGAAATCCATGTCACAAATTTTGGTTTCCATGTTACAAAGTTGTTCTACTTTGAAACCCTTGTAATTACATTTTACTGAACGTAGACAAACAAAATGTGCAAGTATTTCAAATTCTTTCTCTGTAGTCCAAGGATAAATATGGAACAAGTATTTATTATTGAAATTAATGTGTATGGGTACATCGAACGCAGAAGAAGAAGAAGAAATGTGTATGGGTAAAATGTCTCAGTTAAGTGAAGAAATGTCAACTGCGTAACATGGTTTCCTTTAGTACACAGCTCTGGAGAATAACCCATGTCAAAATGAGTTTTTTCGACCGCTCTTTGGTCTTAACTGGTCTTAACTGGGCGACTGACCCGCGAACTAGGTTCTTGCTTAATTGAGCTTGATTTCGACGAACTGGTTCGGATGTTTCGCCAAACTCAAGATTCCCCAACTCTTACCTATGGTATTTGTAATAGTGATGTGCAAACGAGGCGCGCGTTTGTGTGTGTGTATGGGGGGGGGGGGGGCACTTATGCACTGCAAACAGCGTTGACATTTTAAGAACATATTCGGCAATTAGGTCATAATAGCGCTTTGGTTGAAAACTTTCGTGATCGATATCTACTACTTGCACTCAACCTATCAGAATTTGAATGTCTCCATGACCTGTCAATGGGTGGCATGAACACACACAAACGATTTGGAAAATATCTATTCGACAAACTCCGCATCCTCTGCATTTAGATCAAGAGGTGTTGTAACTAGTCTCCATTGTTCTTCCTCCTCTGACAGAAGAGCCAAAGGTTCGCCCTGATCGGCGAAGGTTTCCAAGATATCTTAAGCGATCCTTTGTTCGGGGACATTCGCCGAACTCCCCGAACCTAGTTCGTCCAATTAAGAACAAACTTAGGTTCGCCGAACTTTTTTGATATCGCGGGTAAGTCTGAACTGGGTTCGCGGACCAAAGACTCGTAGGGGAAGGGCTCCTAATATGGACCGGCTCCTAATATGGACCACCACCAACTAACGGCGCTAGAGCGCTCAAAAAAGTTTTATTCGCTGTATTCACCCTCTTTGGATAACTTGCACATGTCAAAACAGTTGCAGAAACACAAATCTCAAAACTGTTAGGCTTTTTCTCTTTTTTCACTTTTGGCAGCGTTCACTCTAAATTTGCCGCCTAAAACGGACTCGTTTCTGTCTACAGCCAAAGCTTTTATCAAACAGAAATGGCTATATATGACAGCTAAAACCGTAATTGTTACATTTTAGCAGTGTTGACCCCGAGTTTCTACTGCAAACAAAACATAATAGCAAAATCTCAAAGTATGTGCGAGTCCCCTAATATGGACCACCTTCAACAAATCGAAGAAAATAAAAGCTAAAGGCTATTTTCATTAATTCATTAAGAAGCTTGCTGGTAATAACCTATAACTAGCCCTCGAGATTTAAAAAAAATGCAACGAAAAGTCTTCTTTTCGTGGAAGTTGATAATTTCACTTATTTTCACTCTGTTTTTGATAAGCTTCTTTAGTTTCCTGGTGTGCTTCAAATAATGCTCTCATCAACCCGAAACAGATAAATCTAGAGCATATTTTAATTAGGCTGACTTGTACACTAAGTTGTATCATGTTATTTTGAAATATAGGGGGCTTTTTACAGTGATTCGTGAAGGCCGCTTCACTGGTCCATATTAGGCGCCCAGGCTCCTAATATGGACCCTTTGTGATTTTTTCTGTATTTAATTTTTGCTGAATGTGTATCAAAGCTATTTTACTCTTATTAGGCCTAACGGTTAACCTAAGAAAGAAGGACTACCAAACACAAAATGAAACTTCTTTGCACGAAAACAAGCTAGTTATCAGCAATAAACAAAAAGTGGTCCATATTAGGGGCCCTTCCCCTACATCTGGTAAACAAAGGGAAGTAAGCACTCTAAATGCATACGGCATGTGTAATAGAGTAAGTGAGAGTTATGCAGAACAAGTGTCCTGGTGCCTGAGAGGATTACAAACATTGAAATGAACAAACGACTTTCATCCTCGTACAAAGGTTTTTACAGTTAAGAACGGCCTTGGCAGGAGATGTAGAGGTTACATGCCGAGTCTCAGTGATTATCAAAAATAATGGTCGAAGTTAGCGGATCATGAAAAATGCGAGCTTCAGCGAGCTTTTTCATGACCGCGAACTGAGACCATTATTTTTGATAATCACTGAGACGAGGTATGTAACCTCTTTATTCCTCCTTTCTTCAGTTATTCAAATAAAAGAGGAGTTTTTGTGCGAAAGTTTGATCGAATCATATTCACCCAACCAGTCTACCTGCGCAGGCGATCGATTAATGCGCGGTTGTAAAATCAAGTACACAGTTATGTTGTCATTCTGCTGCGGCGGAAAAGGCAGATAGTGTGTGTTCTGTTCATGTTTTGGTATCGCTCAGAAAATGTTCTTTCCTCGAATGTGACTAGCACTTTAGCAGACGAAGTTTTACACCCGTGTTCCAACGTTAAAAACTGTATGAAGTTCAGTTTTCTGGGGCAAAATAGTGTATGAAACCGCTGCATATTCTTTAAGTTGATTAAATGTTTGCAATTGATTGCGTGTGATCTGTTTATGAAATGAAATATTGTTGAAAACTGACCGTCGGATTGCAGTCTTGTCGATGCAGCCGAAATCTGGAAGGGGAACTACTCGTGTCGCTAGACAAAATATGAGAGTTACTTTTCCTTGGAATTTTGCTGGCGATAAACGATTGTGCACGGCAGATCTGAATTCAGAAAACAACCAAACTCATGGATTTTATATTGAGATTCATGTGTTCAAGCCTGTAGTTGCTGGTTTAAATGCGGCATGGTTGTATTGTTTGCTCCAGAAATGTATATTTTGTACATTAGAGTGTTCTGAACTTTTGAGTCGCAAAAAGTAGATCCACAATGTGTACAGTCTCTACCCATGAGCTATCGAGGATTCAGGCCCGTTGTTGGGTAAGTGATTTTGGTTGTTGGGTAAGTTACCGAAAAATAACTAGCCCTACAAGCTTACAGAGAGAAAGAAGCAGAGGGGGGAATAACATACGTTAAACCTTTCTCACGCATCTAAATTTGTGTACAATCTGTTTCAGAAAAGGATAATGCAATTGCAGGATTTTTTTCTCTGGCTGCCGTTTTTTTCAGTTTTTTTGTAATTGTTTGACTATGTATGCAAAGACGTATCTTCATTAAAAGAATGCTTTCTGCAATGTTGCACAGGCGTTTAAGAAAGAAATCAAATGACACGAATACCTGTGTTGATACTTTGTCAAATGTGTTACCTGACTTCCCTTTAAATGTTAATGTTAATTGACTAAATGCGGTGTTTCGGTATCATTACCAAATAAGAAAGGTATCAAATCGCGCTTTTTTTTTTTTTTTTTTTTTTTTACATCCAAAGGGATTCATTGTTCAGCGTACCAAAGTATCATTACCAGGCAAGATAGCTGGAAAAAATAGAGGATTTATTCGTTTAATCGACGGACCTTGTCCTTGCTTTGTTTTCAGTATCATGGATATCCATACTCCTGTGTCCAACGTTGCCCTGCTCTCTGATTCCCGTCCACGCCAGCGCCCCAACACCCCCCCCCCCCCCACACTCTTCCCTGCCCCCAGCAAGAAAATAACACATTCAATAGAATGACAAAATATACTCGTGATGTCATATGTGACGCGGGCATGGAATTGTAAAGTCTTGTCATCGTCTTATTTTGCAGTAACGCTGACTAGTGGTAGTGTTGTTTGGTGAATCCGACGTTCCAATAGGATAATTAATTAACGTAAAGACAGATATAAGAAAGCAAATTAGCGGAGACGACGTTTTATACAATCTGACAAATATTCGTTACTTTTGTTGTTGCGATCGCTTTCAGCTGCCATTGCACAACAGAAAGTGGGCAGGGTATGCACCACCGCCAACGCAGCAGACGCCACTTCATGTGGACCGCCAGCAACCACGAATCTGGAGTGCAGCAACTTAACGTGTGCCTGCAAAGATGGCTACTATGGGGTCACTGGTGGGGACTGCGGTAAGACGCGAAGTTAACGACATAGTTAGCTGTACATAATTCTGCAAACGGCAAGAGAGGCTTGTTTTAAACAAGTCGTGTACGCTACTATTTATTCACTACTGAAAGTATGTCAAACTGTAAATAACCGTGCCATGTCGATAAAAAACAAATTATAAAACTAAAATATTATTGCACCCACCCATTTTCGTACCCAAATTAAAGCCTTCATTCCCGTGTCAATTTATTCACATTTTCAATGTCATTAAAGGTCCTCCACTTGGCTATCTGGCACACCTTTCTCATCAAAAATTCATTGAACAGGGGTCACGTGACCGCCCCCTTCATAAGGGTACCCCTAAATCGACCTGACAAAAAAGGAAGGTACCAATTAAAAAATCCACGAAAATTCAGAACAAGCCCAACTTAGCAACTTTGACATACGAGGCGAAAGCCGAATCATTTATCTATGCAGATCAGGTTGTTGTATTTCGCTGTCTTGCGTCTTTCTTGTGTTATGTCATTCCTACTGATACAGGTGTCGATCGCATGAGCGGTCGAAAAGGGGAGGTTATTGCGTTTTTGTTATGTGTTTACATGACTAGCAAATTTCCGCTAGTGGTCATACTCAAGTGCAACTTTAGCAACACTTGCAACAATCATTGGTATGTATGCATGCGAAGTCGTGGATTTTTGAGATGTATCTCAACAAATATCTGTAATTATTTAAAATTGTACCCGAAGTACGTCTTGTATAGAGGCATGAGATTCAGAAAGTTTTGAAGCAATCCTTTGGGTCTGCCTGAAATACAGCGCTTTTTGTCATGGAACCCCTCAAAATTAACGAAATGACCTCCCCATTTTGATCTCTCGTGCGGTCAACAACTGCATCAGTAGGAATGACATAACACAAGAAATACGCAAGATATCAAAACAAAACAATCTTTTATGGATATATAATTGATTCGACTTTCTCCACGTATGTAATAGTTAATAAGCTTATTCTGAATATTTGTCGATTCTTTAATTGGTACCTTCAGTTTTTGCCAGGTCGATTTTGGAAGTAACTTTACTTGGGCGCTACACACTAGAATACAAACCGATGTACACAAAATGTGCACGGTACATACCGGAATTAATAAGGAATATAGGGTGCAAATTTCGTTATGATATCTGCAAAAACAATTTCATAACATCTGATTTGTAGGACCTAGTGTTGTGGCGCCAACGTTAATGGTCGGAGTAGCGTTAGACACATGTGATCAAAACTATTCCTCCGATTGTCATCACATTTGGCTGAAGTTTCAAAAAATGACTCCTCTACGTTTTGTTCCTCCAGCTTTTGGACAAATGCACAAAAATGACAAATGTCTTCAGAATTCTTATGTAAAACAATACTTGAACAAACATCGTGCCAAATGTTATGACAATCGGTTGAATAGTTTTGAAAATATTCATGTAACCGCAACGCATGCTCCGAAAAACGTGATTGTAAGAAAATCGCGCTTGAAGTTGAACGTAAGTTAACGGTGGTGTATTTGTAGTGACAGATAGCATAATTATTGTCATCGCACAACACTCAGATCCTTATCACCTCGTCATCAGCTTGCTCAAAACTAGCATCAGCAACTGTTTGTGTTACTTTGTTATTTTCTTCTTGTGATTTGTCCAACTTTTCGCTTGGGGAGATGGCGGCATGTAGATTCCCGAGAAATCTGTGTTGTGTCTTCTGAGAGCAAACATAGCAATCTGTAAACTTGACGCTGCGAACACTGTTTAGACCTACTCAATACCGAACTACTGTAATTGTAGCACAACAAGTTTTGAGATTTCAAAAATGTACAAGATATGCAAATGGCATATTTAGATTCAGCCCGCAAATGTACTATATAAGACACTCTGTTCTGCAAGTGTGGCTTCATACCCTTTACACATCAGCCAATCAAAAACAAGGTTACCCACTTTCGGGCGACAGCAGAAGAACACAAGCAGCGTTTGTAGATCTACATGTTGATACTTGAATCATCTTTCAAAGTGGTTTTAAACGAAAGTTATGGCGATTTGAAAATAATGAATATATAATGAGGCCAAAAATGACTTCAAAGCAATCAGTACAACAACAACAAGTTAAACAAAAAAGTGCCTTTTTTGCCAACAATTCACATGTTGGTTATGCTCAACTGAAAGAACATAGATCAAAGTGTGTCAAAGTGTCAAAACCCCAAAACACACCTATCAACAATTTTTGGTTAATTTCCATGGGGTTTCCTTACTTTAAATGAATTGACACTGGAATGAATGTTTTAGTTTAGGTATGAAAATGGGTGTACTAATTTGTTGGTCGAGTTTAGTATCTAAAGATCATTTTTGCTTTCTGAAGATCGTTTTCTGGTATTTCCACATTCCGCTTCACTGATCTCCTTGGGCAACAGCCGACCTTCTTAGTGTTTATTCCATTGACAAATTCACTGATTTCTGACAACATGAACAAAATAAAGTTGGAGCGTACTATATTATTATATACCAGCTGTTTGGCCCTTTCAAAAAACCGTCGTCACGAGGCTTTATAATGCATGCCTGCACCCAGCCGTGAATGTAATAACTAACTGCGTGTCAGATAGGCTTGCTTTTCGTGTAAACAGGCCCTGTGATTTGCACCACACTTTAATATTAATAGTACCTTTATTTGTCACGGAAATATACTTTTCACAGTAACAAATTCGTACGTAGATGACTTTAAATAACCAGCCATAAAATGTTATGCTTATCACGCGTAATTTTCTTACTACAAAAGTGTGCATGTCCCCCTTGATAACTTAGATCCAAGATTCGCTCGTCTGCACTTTAGTGTAGCCTGCGCACTGCACTTGATTTCAGTTTGATTTCTAGTCACTATCACTACCTCTTCCTGCAAAATAAGACAGATACCTAAATAAATTCACAATTGAAAGGAGATATACTTTTTTTTTTAATCGAATTGGATGGGAAAATGTGTCTGGAAATTGAGCTTACATTTCAGGAATGTTGTATAATTCATGCAGATATTTCAGAAGTTATGAGCGCATTTACCTCGACGAATCCGCAAAACAGTGACATCTGTCCAACCTTTAGCAAATTAATTTTGACGTTGTAGTTGGCCGTCTGTTTACACAGTGCCCGCAGCTGGTAAGCTGAATGGAGGATGCTCAGGAGCGGATAGGGGAACCTGCGCCGACTCCGACGCCCTGTGCACGGGAACTGGAGCAAAGTTATGCAGTAAGCAACCGTGTGTGTGTGTGTGTGTGTGTGTGTGTGTGTGTGTAAGTGTATGTATGTGTGTGTGTGTGTGTGTGTGTGTGTCTGTGTCTGTAGCCGTTGGTATTTGCAAGAGGATTGATTGAATTTTTGGAACTTTCCTTGCGTAAGCGATGAATAGGTTGACGAGTGGATACATGAATGCTTAATACAGGGTGGTCCATAGAAATGTAATTCAAATTGATATCGTTATTAATCCAGAGGTCAGTGCTATCGTTAGCCTGAAAATGTAGTAACAAAGAAAATGAGGGAGCAATGGTAAACATACAGAATTGGTTCTGTTCTGTTCACACACTAGTTTTAGTCCACCTACCTGCAAGGGTCAAGTCCCAAGAAATATGTCTCTGTATTCCCATCTTATCACTCTGCTCCTGTTTTGTTTTCTTTCACATACATTTTCCCTTCTTTTTTGGCGGGTTTCTGGACAGCAAACTCTAAAACAAATTCTTTTCATCACAAAAGCGATCTTTGGAATTGACTGACGTAGTCCGGAAGAATTCATGCATCAATTTACGTCACGTATTCGACGTCATCACTTCGCATACCTTATGGTCTCGGTATTTCGTTGGCCTTCATATTTCCTACTTGTAAAATGACCCTCAAAGCTAACCGAGACTAGTTGAGGTTGTATCAATGCGCCTCGCCAGCAGGTGGTTAATGGCTTTTTTAGCGAGTGGTTATCGACAATTATACAACTCCTCTAATGCAACCGAGGGGTGGATTAAATCTAGTTGATTATTTTTAGACAAGTGAGAAATTAGAACGAACTACTTTGATTACACCAAAATCACACGTGGATTATTCGAAGTAAGAATAAAGAGGGCTAAAAAATAATCAATAGTAGAATTTATTTTTAGAACATGACATCATTTGAAACCCAGACGATTGGACCCTGTTGCGGAAGAATACAACGTTGACTCAAAACTGTAACAACAATGGCTGACGTGTATAAAGTACACTGCATACCTCGCCAGGTTTGTTTCTGTGACTAGCCGACAGACGATGCCATTTGCTTTGTGTGTGTTTTTGTTGTTGCTTACTGTACATGACATACATTACGTGTAAAATCCAGTTCTTTAACAGGCAACCAACCTTGCAAATTTCCAGAAGCTGCAATCTGAAGCGACCTATCTCTGATTCTAGCAGACGATCTCTCCAATGTTTAACACAAAATCAGCAAACTCTCCTGTCACATAGAACGTCCATTCTTTAGTGCAATGTTGAAATGAAGTTACCGGTCTGAAACATTTAGTCGTTTCTTCTGAGACAATCCTTGTTCTCTTATCATCTACAGATTTACCGCAGTCTTCACCACGCGAATTCACAACAGAAGTCAGACTTTCGAACATACAATCTACGTAGGCAAGCATGATACGTCATGACGTCATATGATTCCTAGCATATTGACGTAATGCTAAACATCCGTGTTGTGGAGATCGCTAGATACCACTGGAATCGAATGGAAGGATATAGAACATTATAGAACTTACTTTGATTAAGTGCGCAGTCACTCATGACGTAAGCGTAGACGCTCATCGAACAGACGGAACTGTGTAGATCTAACCAGATTAGTGTCGATGTTTCCCGAATATTCTCGTATGTCCATTAACTATATAAGTAGGGCTGCGCACACGTATTGTTGTTCTTTACCAGTCTTGCACTTGTTCTTTCTTACACTGTGCTGAGAGATATTGTCACCGTTGTTCCAGCTGTTAATAAATCTACAGAACCTACACAAATCGTTGTGTCTCCTTTGCGACTGAGAGTGACGAAAGGAAAAACACGACAACTGGCGTCGCCGACAGTTACTTCCCTTGTCTATTCGGAGTGACTTATTACTGCAAAATGACGGAAACAGAGCAGCTAATAACGCTTCTAAGGGAGCAGTTGGAGCAACAGCAACGCCAGCACAAGGAAGATATGGAGCAACAAATGCACCAGATGGAGATGATGATGAAAGTGTTCAGTGGTGCCGCAGCTTCTGCCAGGGAGGAAAGCTACGACGATCCGAGTGCTTCGAATCTACGTTTTCCCATTACTACACAGGCAGCTGCAATCCCATCTTTTGTTGCGTTTGATGCAACATCGGAACTGTGGCCTGACTACTGGTCAAGATTTTGCACGTTTGTGATCGCCAACTCCGTGCCGGAGCAGCGCAAGGCTCAAGTTTTCTTGACGAATCAGACTGCTACGGTCTACAAACAACTGGCAAATCTGGCTACTCAGCAAAATCCGCCCAAGGACATCAACAGTTTGACAATGGACGAAATTGTCAAATTCATGAAAGAACAGTTCGACCCAAAACTCTTCATAGTGCGAGAACGTTTCAAGTTCTGGAGTGACATGAAACGGAAGCCAGGCGAAACTCTCCAGGAGTTAGCAGCGCGCATACGCCAAGACGCCGCTACCTGTGACTTTCCTTCGATCAAAAACCCACAAGACGAAGCTCTGAGACAGAGATTCATATGTTCTGTCAACAATGAGGCTGTCTTAAAGGCTCTATTCAAGATCAAGGACACAGAGCTGGATTTCGCACGTGCTGTCCAAGTCGCGATTGAGACTGAAGACGCAGCGAAGGTTGCCAAGGAAACTGTCTACGGTTCCAAGACCATGCCAGTCAACAAGGTCCACCAGAACAAGACTACGGGTCCACGAAAGAACCACAAGCAGTCTAATTCCACAGACAGGAAGTGCTACCGATGTGGAAAGGCCCACAAAGCAACAGACTGCCCCTACAAAGAAGCCAAATGCCGATACTGTGACGTCACAGGACATTTGGAAGCTGTCTGTAGAAAAAAGCAACATCAGAATCGGGAACGACATTCCCAGGCTTCCGTGAAGAGAGTCACGAAAGCAGAGCTTGTCAACGCGATCCTCGGTGAAGTTCCCCAAGATACTCCTAGGTTGGATGTACCCATAACAATCCAGGACCGACAGTTCACCATGGAACTGGACACCGCAACTACGGGAAATTTTGTTTCTCTTCCGGTCTGGAGACAACTAGGAAAACCGAAGCTGGATGACGTCACACATCGTTACGAGTCTGCCAGCAAGCACGACCTGCCCGTGCTGGGAACTTTCATGGGCCAAACCAAGGATCCAGTGACTGGTAAGCAAAGCTCAATTCCGTACATCGTCACCAAGATCCCTCATCTGAATCTGCTAGGACGCAACGCAATCCAGACTCTGGGAATTTCTGTGGACAATGCTCTAGGACTGAGGAGCATAGAGAGTCACGCAAAGAGTGAGGGTGCAAAACCTACGCATCCAGCGACCTCCAACGCGCCTTATGCTGCCCTGCAACGAGATTGTCACAGACTGTCTGATAAATTCCCAAATCTCTTCAAACAAGAATTGGGATGTCTCAAGGACTTCGAACTGGACGTGAAGTTCAAGTCTGATGCGAAGCCGGTTTTTCACAAGGCACGTCCGGTACCTTTCGCTCTTCGTGATGACCTCGCCAAAGGCTACGAAGAAGGCATCGCCAAAGGAGTCTGGAAGCCAGTCCAGTTCAACGAATACGGAACGCCAGTGGTACCAATTCGTAAGGCACAAACCTCGGGCACCCTGAAGCCCAAGCTACGGATCTGTGGTGACTACTCAGTGGGCATCAATGATCAGCTTGAAGATCACCGTCATCCATTGCCACTCCCAGAGGAACTGATGCAGAAGCTAGGAGGTGGATTCGGATACACCAAGATCGATCTAGCTGATGCCTACAACCAGATCAAGCTGGCACCAGAGAGTCAACGCAGGCTAGCCCTCAGCACTCACCGTGGGGTACTCCTGCAGCAACGACTTCCTTTCGGGATAAAGTCAGCACCTGGTTACTTTCAAGAGATCATGGAAAACCTGACCTGTGATCTACCTGGTGTTGCCGTCTTCCAAGATGATATACTCGTCAGCGGGAAGGACGCCAACGACCACCTGAGCAATCTGGAACGTTTGCTCACTCGTCTGAACGACAAAGGACTCAGATGTCGTCGTGAAAAGTGCGAGTTCGCACAAGCCAGTGTGGAATACCTTGGACATACCTTATCGGCCGAAGGGATCTCTAAAGGATCGAAGGTCGAGGCAGTTTTGAAAATGCCAGCCCCTACGGACGTCTCAAGCTTGAAGTCTTTCTTGGGCTCAGTTCAGTTTTACGGGAAGTTCATCCCTAACCTGGCCAGCATGGCAGAGCCGCTCTACCGCCTGACGAAGAAGGCGAACCCCTGGAAGTGGGGAGATGAGGAACAGGCAGCATTTGAACAGTTGAAAAATGTGCTTTCCTCGGATCAAGTTCTGGTACACTTCGATCCAAACAAGACTTTGGGACTAGCTTGTGACGCGTCCAACGTTGGAATTGGAGCAGTAGTATTTCATCGCTATCCAGATGGAAGCGAGCGCCCAATCGCCAACGTGTCCAAGACTCTCACGGCTGCAGAAAGGAACTACAGCCAAATCCACAAGGAGGCATCCAAGTCTCAGATGACTCCAGACTTGAAAGCTGTCGTCAAGGTAACCAGACAGTACAAGGCCGGAGATCCTGTGTATGCTCTGTACCATGGACCTCGCCGAGACAAACAACCCCGATGGGTACCAGCAGTCATCAAGAAGTCTCTGGGTACTCGCTACTTCAACGTCATGGTCATTCCTCATGGTCCAGTATGGAGACGACACTGGGAACAGCTACAGCCACGCTACACCACTGAGGAAGACAATGAACCTGGTGAGGAAGTGGACACTGTTTCTGAACTTGTAACAGATCACCCCATGGAGATCTTGGAAACTGTGCCACAAACTCGGAGACAGACCAAACCCAAAGGTACTCCATCCGTTCCAGAGTATGGACCAGACAATCCAAGACGGTCAAAGAGAACACGCAAACCCACAGAGAGACTTTGCTGTTGATGCTTGAGGAGTAGCATCAGTTTAAGTGGGGAGGTGTTGTGGAGATCGCTAGATACCACTGGAATCGAATGGAAGGATATAGAACATTATAGAACTTACTTTGATTAAGTGCGCAGTCACTCATGACGTAAGCGTAGACGCTCATCGAACAGACGGAACTGTGTAGATCTAACCAGATTAGTGTCGATGTTTCCCGAATATTCTCGTATGTCCATTAACTATATAAGTAGGGCTGCGCACACGTATTGTTGTTCTTTACCAGTCTTGCACTTGTTCTTTCTTACACTGTGCTGAGAGATATTGTCACCGTTGTTCCAGCTGTTAATAAATCTACAGAACCTACACAAATCGTTGTGTCTCCTTTGCGACTGAGAGTGACGAAAGGAAAAACACGACAATCCGGTTATCCCGAGTTTTCTCCGTAATACATGTCCGTGGGTTTTTCAATGTTCGGTTATTTCCGTGGCTTCATGCGGAAAGGGAACCGTCGTCTGCAATCAACGACATGGACCATTCTGGTCCTTGTTGCTGACAAAAACATGATTTTAACACAGAATGTAATGTCAGAATAGCCATATAAACGCTATTGTGTTTTAATCGTAGCAATAGGGTCCGATATTTAGACGAGACAAGTATAATGCCGACGAGTCGGAGACTAAGAATAAAGTAAAAGAATAGGGACTATTTGAATGACGCGCATTTGACACTCTGAGTGATTAGGCTGAAATGAAATTGCCTACAAAATGTCGTCTGCATGACTGCATGTTCGACCCGTGTTGTTCGTTGTATAAATAGCTTAAACAATGACGACAACTCGTTGATTACTGGAAAATAAACCACTCGTGGGTATTTGCAGCCGCTTGGTAATTCACTCGTGTGCTCCGCACACTCGTGAATTACCAAGCGGCTGCAAATACCCACTCGTGGTTTATTTTCCAGTAATCAACTCGTGGTCATTGTTTAAGCTTTATTTAATGACCGGTAATGTTTAATGAGTTGGGGCATTCTGACCAATCACAGGATCTGTTTCATTAAAACGCCAACTTGATTGAATTACAATACAAGTTGAATGTATTGCACTGGTCAAAGTTATTTGTATGATCTCGTAGCGACGGTACCCCGTAGCGAAGCTAACTTTAACATAAGAAGTAGGCTATTGCATGCAATTTCCAAACCTATCAAAATCTGTGCAATAGTCGCTTTTACAAAGACAGCCACGTATATAGGCCTACGAACACACACAAGACAGGCGTACAGACAAGCAGACATAATTTTATTTGCACAGACACTCTCTCTCTCTCTCTCTCTCTCTCTCTCTCTCTCTCTCTCTCTCTCTCTCTCTCTCTCTCTCTCTCTCTCTCTCTCTCTCTCTCTCTCTCTCTCTCTCTGTGACATAACTCTCGGGATGCACGTGCATTGACATGAGTAAAAAAGGCTTATTGGTCACTACTACTACATGTACTAATACAACTCTGTCTGAATGTACATGATAACATAATTATGTACTGTAATTCAGGGTGGGCTGATAAAGATAAATCACACAATTCGTTCTGTCCAACAGGTAAGAAAAGCGGAGCTATCACGGTGATCGCGTCGGCCTTGACAGTCATGCTGGTCGCTGTTTCCGGTCACATCCTCACGCTTCACTGACTTGTCGGAAGACGTACCCCTCCCCACTCCCCCCATAAAAGCCCTACGATGACAACAGATTTGGAACTTCGACTTGAGCATCGCCCTTGGACATTGAGATTGAACGT
>NW_027129058.1:0-3000 GCF_037325665.1 Littorina saxatilis
ACACACACACACACAAACATGCTTGCACACACACACACAATTTCTCTCACGTCATCACCACCCCCTCTCTGACAGCCAGTGTCACGAACCATAAAATAACCTCTGTGCCGATGGTACCGTCAGGTCACCAGGGTTGATGGTACCAGACACACATGTATCCATGCATGCATAAACACACCGTGGTTCTCTTTCTCACTCTCTACATCAGTGTGTCTCTGCTATGCCCCCACCTCTGTGATAGTTCCACACATAAACTGGCTTCTCAATTGATGGTTCCAAAAGCCATGAAATCTCCAAGATTGATTGTACAGCTCACACACACACACAAGTTCTCTCTCTCTCCTCCCTCCTCTCCGACAGTTAAACCTAACCTAACACACACTAACCTCTCCACTGATGGTACCAGATGCCATGAGGTCGCCAGGGTTGATGTTACAGCCGTTCACTGTGTGGTGAGCAAGCTGCTGTTTCATCGTCCAGTACATGTACTGTCAGAGCAAAAAGAGGTTAAGGCATGTAACATGGAACCCCCCTGTTAGGACCTTCTTCTTCTTCTTCAGCGTTCCACAATTGTTTCTGGTTACGCGTGAGCTCGTTTGCCCATTTGGGTTCCCCAAACTATACTTGTAGAGCATAGTCAGCTTCACTCCGCTTTCGTTGGGTAGGCATGCTGGGTATTTTCGTGTTTCCATAACCCACCGACATGGATTACAGGATCTTTTCCGTGCGCACTTGGTCTTGTGCTTGCTTGTACACACGAACGGGGTTAAGTCACTAGCAGGTCTGCACATACCGTACTTTCCGGGTGACAAGGCGCTTCGTTATCTAAGACGCACCCCCTTCTTTTTAAAAAAAATTGTAATCCAGTCACTCATTGGACGCAGGGGGCCGATAGGGCGCACCAAAATGACCCAGTTTTTGCCATGAGAGGTGGTTCCCCTGTCATATCTGAGAGAGGAAACACTTCCTGCATCGGGGTCAGTGACCGACTTTAACTGAGTGAAAATATGTGTGCTCTGTGTGTGCGGCCAGATCAAAGGCATTGTGATAGCTGGGTGGCCTTGTTAAAAGACACGACCTTCTTCCCAGGGGTCAATGACCCAGTTTTTGCCATGAGAGGTGGTTCCCCTGTCATATCTGAGAGAGGAAACACTTCCTGCATCGGGGTCAGTGACCGGTCAGTGACCGAGTTTAACAGAGTGGAAATCTGTGTGTGCGGCCAGATCAAAGGCAGGGCAGTACCTAGTAGCTGAAACATGCATTATCACAAGTTGTTTGGCTGGTACTCAAGCGGTCTCTTTGATTTTTTTCGTATTTCATACACGGATTAGGCGCTTCGTTATACAAGACGCAGGGGTCGAACTCGAGGAAAAAAGTCCCGGAAAGTACGGTAATTAGTTGACCTGGGAGATCGAAAAAATCTCCACTCTTAACCCACCAGGCGGCAGCGACCGGGATTCAAACTCACGACCTCCCAATTAGGAGGCCGACGTCTTACCACCACGCCACTGCGCCCGTCTTACGACCTTCAAAAATCTAAGAACATCAGGTCTTAAAAGGGAGGGAGACTTAAAATGGAGGTAAATTTACAGAGGCTATGAACAGAGCATCTGACAAAGGAGGGTCTTTCTTTCTTTATTTATTTGGTGTTTAACGTCATTTTCAACCGTGCAAGGTTATATTGCGACGGGGAAAGGGGGGAGATGGGATAGAGCCACTTGTTAATTGTTTGTTCACAAAAGCACTAATCAAAAAATTGCTCCAGGAGCTTGCAACGTAGTACAATGTATTACCTTACTGGGAGAATGCAAGTTTCCAGTACAAAACATTTCTTACATACTGCTTGACTAAAATCTTTGACTATATTCTAGACAAGAAACACTTAACAAGGGTAAAAGGAGAAACAGAATCCGTTAGTCGCCTCTTCCGACATGCTGAGGACCATCAGGTAAATTCTTCCCCCTAACCCGCGGGGGGTGAGGGAGTCTTAAAATGGAGGTAAATTTACAGAGGCTATGAGCAGAGCATCTGCAGGCATGGGAATTGAAAATTGTAAAAAAGGCGGAAAATTTATAACTGAAGACGCGAAGCGTCAAGTCGACGGCGCGAAGCGCCTAGCCTTACTAGGGGGGTCCGGGGGCATGCCCCCCCGGAAATTTTTTTTCTCCAAAGAACCCAGATGGTGCAATCTGGTGTCATCTGAGCTCCAAGTTTGCCATTAAATTCTGTTTTTAGAATCAGAGTTTTTAGTACAAAAATGTACCAAATTTTGCTTACATGTATTATATATGGTTTAAATTTGTAAAAAAATTTATCTGTTGAGACAAACAGGAAAATGTAACTTGTAACACAATCTGTGCAATCTGGTTTACTTTCAAACATAATAGTTCAATAACTGAGGCGGGCGGCAGCAGTGCGTGAACAAAGTACGGAAAGTTTTCGCGGGCTTTTGCGCAAAGGCCAAAGTAACCGGTGCTTTTTTTGTGTGCCTCCCCCCTTTATTTTTTCGGCGGACACTTTTGCATTTTCGGCGGAACAAAAAAAAAATTCGGCGGAAATCCGCCATTCGGCGGACAATTCCCATGCCTGCATCTGACAAAGGAGGGTCTTAAAAAGGAGGAAGTCTTAAAACTGGGGGGGGGGGGGGATGGGTCTTAAAATGGGGGTTCCACTGTTACACAATTGTATTCAAATAAAAAAATATCAGGGGACACTACACTGTATCCCAAATGTGATTTTACACCATCCGTCAAGCATTCCCCACATTCCATCTATCTTATTCAAAGACATAAAACAGTACAATGGTTCCTGCGATGCGTGGCACCTCCGACTTTTGGTTGGTTCCAAAGGTGTCATTTCATATCGCAGGTAACACTGTAGTACAGATGTTTTACTATCATTTCCCATCTCTTTTTGGTGGTCCAAGTTTGCATAGTGATATCACCACACATTATTCTGGACAAAAGCTACGCTGAAGAGACGATAAACAATACCCCCCCC